>NW_019384671.1:83060-96500 GCF_000671375.1 Centruroides sculpturatus | reverse complement strand
TGTGCCGGGCTGTGAACGGCTCACGTATTTGTAAAATCTAAGTGACTTGTACAACATGGAATTCATATAAAACGGAATAATCAACAGTGTTATAGGGGGGTCGACTATATAATCATTATATTTTGTATTTGTTGAGTGCAATATGTTATAGAATTGCTAAACAGTTCTTGTGGATTCTTGAAGTGTAACAATTTTAATTTAATGAGATTTTTGGAAGATGATTATTTTCCGGGTTATTTCAGAGTATTGTTTAAATGTACCACGCAATACACGGAAACATTTAAAAATTAAAAAAACTATTTATCAACATTCAAACATTTGGATGCTATCATAATAATCGGATTTAAGAAATTCCTTTAGAATTACTTTACAAATTACAATTATTTTACGCCTGAAATGAATATTCTGTAATATGTAACATTTATTTTTAAAATAATCTTAATTATGGTTATTACTGAATTTAATACAATATAATATAATTAATATTTTACTTACTCCTACACTTAAAAGAATTGCTTCTTCGTCAGAGCAATATGTGATACTAATATTATACTTTCTATTCTTCACAGATTGTGCCAATTCCACAAAATTCCTAGGAATTTCTTCACTTCCTGGATAAATTAAAAAGGAAGGCAAAACTCCGGTATATGCTGAAGTAAGGACGAATACCGCCAGAATCCAACATCCAATTAAAAATCGGAACGTGCGAAGAATGATGTGATCAATTTCCGTGTCTGTAGAAAAACAAGCAAAACATATAATTTATTTATTCAAATAAATATAATTTAAAGTTGTGTCATATAATTATTTGTCGACTATTTGTAACTCTTAAAATGTTATTATTAACTTTTCCTGTAAACTTATCCCTGGTATCATTGATACTTCATTGTTTGGATATAATATAATGAAGTAGGAGCTGAACCATTTTAAAACATTCCACCAGTAACTGTTCAGGAATCAAAAGTAACTTTGAAGAGCTAGTGTAATTTCATGAGAACAAATTTCACTTATATGTGTGAAGTATGTTGTAAACAAATTTTCTCACCTTGTCGAAAAGCATTTCTTAATAACATCCAGCACAGTGTTGAAAGTTTTGGATGTTGAACGTTTAAAATTTGAGCTTCTTTTTTTAATATTGCGTACGTAATGAAAACGAAGGAGACGAGTGTTATTGAGAGACATATCCATATCTGATAAATAAACCAAAAGTATTTATAGATTTATTTATAATAGGCAAGAAATTAGAAGTATGAACATTTGTATAATCTGTTAGAAAGTGCAATAATAGAATTAAAAAATACATTACTTTTAAAGAAAAAGGCTTGATTAACGAAACGAATTTATCGATTGGTCTTGCAGCTCTAATGACGAAATAAGTAGCTATATCAAGTATAGGAGATGAAAAAGAACTATACTGCCCGAATTTAAATGGTGTTATTATAATATCAGCATTATGAAGTCTAGATGGAAATATATTCCTAGAAAAATTTACTAAGTAAATAATTAAAACATATAAATAAATAAGTTAATGAACAAACCTTATTTTTAACGATTGGCAAAGTAGATCGACATATTCATCCAATTGTGCCTTATTATTTACATTTTTGTAGGCATCCTGTATTTAAATGAAAATTAATTTATATTATTTTATAAACAGAAATCAGAAATAACATTACATATACCATGTGACTGTAATATAGCATCACTTCTGAATCACAATTTCCTAAATATTTATCCACGCTGTCATACATTTTGAGGAGAAAATGATGTTCCCGATATTCTCTAGATAAAAACGTGTGTAAAACAATTTCTTTCGTGGGAAACAATTTCTGTACGTAATTTGCAAGGTTGAACAATCAGAAACACAGAAAACGAGCAATTATTAAATGTAACATCGTCACAATTCCGACCTGCAACTTTTTATTATATTTTTTAAAATTTAATTTAAATTAAATGATCTTCACTTCAAGTCAGTACATTTTCATTGTTCATTATGCGTTTTTGTTACCAATCTAACAATGTCATTACCTATCTAACACTTTATAGGGAGAAAATTTTAACTTGATATGACATGACTTTTTGCTTGCATAGGATGGTTATGTATAATATGGAAGTCATAGGATCTTCTGCCCTTATGATTTCTTCAGCTGGTCTCAGCTTTCATGTATCTAACTCAATTCTCGAGATTAATTAAGAAAGGAGTAACAGACAGACAACAGCGGGAATTTAGAGGTTCACACTTTTTCAAATTGCAGTCCAATATATTCAGAGGGTGAAAAAGCAGGTATAGAGTTGTTAATCTGAGTAATGAATATTTGATGTTTGTTATTATTATTATTATTATCTTTTACTAGCTGTTACCCGAGACTTCGCCCACGGAGGTTTTGCAAGCAAACCCCATTTATATTTAGTATTTCAACAACCATAGTAATTGTTATATAACACCTACAGCTGAAAATGATGAAAATTGCGGAGAATCAAACGAACTATTTTCAATTTGATTAATTTTTTGGAACGTTTACAATCCTTCTATAATCGAACCAATACGCAATAACAAATTCCAATTTAAAACGGTTCGAACATTTTTAAAATCGAAATAGATAAAAATATTTATAACAATGTCTGAAATGTTATCACTTTAATACACCTAAATACTGAATGAAGACTATACGTAGTTGAAAACAAAAAATCGCATTTAAAATAGTACAGTAGAAGCCGTTTTTCTGGTTAAGCCTTAATTCTCTCCCTCTCCTCCCGCGGGGGAATTTCGAAAAATCCCTTCTTAGTGTGCGTTTTCATTACGTACCCTAACTGTGTACCAAATTTCACCTCTTTAGGTTCAGCGGTTTGCTCTGGGAGATGATGAATCAGTCAGTCAGTCAGGACAAGCAATTTTATATATTTAGATTACTTCGTATTCCTTATTTGTTGTTTAATTTGTACATAAAAATATAAGCTTTTTAAATGTTTTCTCCCTGCATGTTATTTTCCATAATAACAACTGTATACCTACTTATGCATCCCCCTGAACATTAGTTAACCAATGGCTATAATTCAAAGAATTACGCAATAATGTAAACAGTGCAAGAACTGCTGTTTGGAAAATGTAGTAAAATACAAGTATTTTTTATTCTTACTTTTTTGCTCTATGAGCATTAAGAGGGCCTTTATTAGCATTGCCATAACAGCTTTTGCCAGGCATTCAATGGATGAGCCTATTGGTAATAGAAGAGCTCAAACATATTAGGGCCAGGCTACTAGTAGTGTATACCTAGTTAGTTGCTGACTCAGAATCAATTTTAGAATCAAGATCGTTTAAAGAGGAAGGAAGCAGTAAAAAGTTTAGATCTATTACCTATGTGGTTTGCTAAGAAATAGTTGCAAGTTGGATTTTCAAGTAAAAGAAGGCACTGATTATTTTTTTTTTTATTTTTTTTTTTGTATTTTGAAACATCGAAATTTAGTTTCTATTTCTGAATAGTTTACAAGATAATCATTACTGTGTAAGAAAAATATTATGGTAGTCATTCAGCACATTAATTGAAAATTTTAAAATTAACGGTGAGTAATATTTTGTAGGAACATGTGTAGTGTTAATTACAATTAGAATTTTTTGTGCATTGTAGAAATAAGTTTTTTTTACCTAGTTCTGGATCAACCTGTGACCACGACTTTTTGAATGCATTCTGCGAATATTCTGTTGCTGTAGCCTTTTTTTAAAATTCATTTTTTTTTCAAAATATTTCAAACATTTATAATAGAATATTGTAGGCCATTCTGTACGTTATGTTTTTGAAACTATTAATTTATCTAGCCCTGTTGCATGATGCATTGTCATCCTGCGAGATGAAAATCTTATTATTAAAGTGATCTTGTAATGTTTTAACGACAAACCATTCTAATAACTCCAAATACAGTAGATCCCCCTATAAGACGGTAGATACGTTCCGTTCTTTATGAATCAATTTTGTAGGAATCATAGTTTACGGACTACGGCTGTTTGAAAGGTTTTCTTTCATAAAATTAATCGATTCTAGACTAATTCGACTCAACATTTCCAAAATACGTATATTNTTATTTTTAATTAAAATAATCTTAATAATGGTTATTAATAAATCGAATAAATTTTTTACATACTCCTACACTTAAGAGTATTGCCTCTTCGTCAGAGCAATATGTAATACTAATATTATGCTTTCCATTCTTCACCGATTGCGCCAATTCCACAAAATTCTTGGGTATTTCTTCACTTCCTGGATAAATTAAGAAGGAAGGCAAAACTCCGGTATATGCTGAAGTAAGGACAAATACTGCCAGGATCCAGCATCCAATTAAAATTCGAAATGTGCGGAGAATGATGTGATCAATGTCCGTGTCTACCAAAAAAACAAACAAAACATAAAATTTATTTATTCAAATAAATATGAAAATATTATGAATTTAGACATTCTTCATAACTGAAAAATTTCGGCCGAGCCAGGTAAACTTAGTTATTTAACTATATTTAAATTTCTAGTAACATACGTAGACATAATTTTTACACTTGTATCATATAATTATTCCTTGACTAGTCTACCAACCTTTAATATTGTGAATCACTTGTGATATATTCTAAAATAGAGAGTTCATTTGGAACTCTTAAAGTGTTATTCTCAGACAGTTAAAAAATATGTTTACATGTTCTTGTCACAAAGTTGTCAATTACAATGTAAATGTAGAAGTTCGACCCCCCCTATAACACTGTTGATTATTTTGTTTTATATGAATTTCATGTTGTACGAGTCACTTAGATTATACAAATACGTAAGCCGTTCACAGCCCGGCACACGTATTTGTAAAATCTAAGTGACTTGTACAACATGGAATTCATATAAAATGGAATAACCAACAGTGTTATTGGGGGTCGACTGTATTTAAACTAATCAGTAATCTGTAAATTAGAAAATATCTGTGACCCATTAGATATTTTCACTTTATTTCAAAGTATTTATGTATTAATATAGTGATATTTCTAGTTTTAGTTTTTATTTTTTAAACTGTTAAAGTTTTATAATGGTCGTTTGCTGGGTCATTAACCTCTGGTAGTGCAGTTGACTTATATTCTGTATCAGTATCGTTTATTTCTGCATAATATCGTTGTTTAAGTTTTATTTAGTTTCATTTACGCTTATTAGTGTCACTTATTAGTGTATGAAGACTATCTCAACGTCATGCAGATAAACTTATATCTGCATAATGTTGATATATTCTTGCTTTGCTGTGTAGTGTAGTTGTTTTGATTACAAGTCAAGTCATAGTTTGTTTGTTGAATGATCAGTTCTTTTGTGAAATTTGTTACTGGGCAACTTGCATTGAAAGCGTTGTGATTTATTGGTTGCATTTTGTTGAGCATTTGCTTGTTCGCTGTCCGACAGCATGGCGGCTGATTCAGTTTTTCATACTCAGTACATTTGTGTTTGACACCGCAGTAGCATTGTTTCTTTGTGCATACCACGACGTGGTTATACTCTCAGTATCTGTAACATCTAGTTACCATTATGTAGTTGTCTGCTCTTACTGTCGCCCACAAGATCGAATGGTTTTTTTCCTTATTATTACAATGATTGTATTCCAATCATTGTAATAATAATAAAACTTCTACGTCTCTCACTCTCATAACGGTGGAGGAATGGAACATTGATTTGTTGCTGCTCCAAAAGCCGTACCTAATCAGTAACCATCTTATGAACTTCGGTAAATGGATTACTTTTCCCCAAGAGTACAAACAACTCCTGTTAAGGCAGGAATCGTCATTTGCAGTCAGGAATAGACGCCCAATACAGACCTGATGTTAGCACATACTATGTAACCACAGTCGCCATTCACATGCAGACAAATGAGGATATCTTCCACTCTTCGGTCTACTGCTCACCACGTGAGAAAACCCAGCCTCTAATCGAAGATCTAGAGGACACAGGAAGCAAAATATAAGACCATCCCTGGTTAATTTGTGGAGATACAAATGCAAAATCACTCTTGTGGTTTAGTCCCACAGAAGATACAAGAGGCTACCTTCTCCAGGAATTGATGGCCCCTCTACAACCGGTCTCTTGTAACACCATCCCCCTGCCCACTTACAGTAGTAGCAGAGGGGAGAGTTGGAACGACGTTGTGCTTGCTATCAAGAGAATGGCTAGTCAGATACATTACTTTGTAAATTGTAAATATGTAAATTACATTCTGTCCAATTGGTTTTCTATAATGTTGACGCAGGATGCCATGAAATTCTTACTTTTACTTTACTTTTTGCTATCCATCCTCTTCTACCTTTTCTCCCTTTTACCCCAAGTCATACCTTTGAGAGAAACCTAGTTTTCTACATCTATTATTATTACTATTATTATTAATATAGTGAAATCTCTGAATCAAAATATACTCTGACATGAAAGTAGTAGTGTTTGCAAAGTATGATTTTTACTACGTGAAACTATACTGCAAAAAAACAGTTTATATTAGAACTGATGTATTGTACTTACGAATAAACCATGAAATATTTTGCAGAATATCAAACTAAACTACTTTTTATAATTTTATGAAAATGTGGCAAATTTATGTTCAAATTAAAGAAATCATTATCAGATATTAACTTATAAGTTAATATTTAATTTTTAAATAACCTCACTCTGTATTCTTAAAAAAATGATTCAATATAAACTATCTTTGGAAACGTATCTTTGATATCAGTGATACTTCATTGTTAGCGATGTGGCCAGAAATGGATTAGTGGATGGGAAGGACGAACATGACTAACTTCTGGAAATTGTTACTGGTATAGCCTAGTACTTAAGGTAGTATAAAATTTTGTAAAACGTGTTGTTTACTTTTTGGATTTCCTGAAATATTTTGAATCCACTATTAAATATAACATATTTAGGTAGGAGCTGAGCTATCTCAATACATTTCATCAGTAACTATTGAGCGATCAGCAATAAGTTTGAAGAGCTAGTAAAATTTAAAACAGTAGAGCGTCGTTTATCCGAATCAATCGGGGACGGGTTGTTCGGATAACTTAGTTTTCGGATAACCGATCATGTACGAAAAAATATATTAACCTATCCCATGTTGAAATTTTTCTCCGTTGCGTGTCGCTTCACGTTGAATATTCGTCGATTTTAAGCCTAACGTAAACTTTTTAAAATAATAATCGTGGCTATTGTATTGTTAAAAATTATTTCTTTATTTTTTACAAACAAAATAAATATATTGAAAAATATAAAAACAAAAAAAATTATACTTTCGAAGTTAATCTAGTATCAAAAACGTTCGATTCAACATGACACACAGTTCTCAGAAAAACATCACACAAAAGTGCCAGTGCTGCCAGCTAAAACACACACACCAACAAAAAAAATATTGGAGTAGCCCAAGATATAGCCAAAGATTGCAGCGCCACAGCACTAGCGAAAATTTAAATTCGCCGACTAGAATTCTTTCGGATAAACGATGCTCTACTGTAGAAACAAATTTCACTTATATTTGTGAGGTATATTGTAAATCAATTTTCTCACCTTGTCGAAAAGCATTTCTTAATAATATCCAGCAGAGTGTTGAAATCTTTGGATGTTCAATGCTTAAAATTTGGGCTTCTTTTTTCAACATTGCGTACATAATGAAAACGAATGAGACGAGTGTTATTGAGATGGATATCCATATCTGATAAATAAAATAAAAGTATTAATACATTTTTTCGTAACAGGCAAGAAATTATAAATATGAAAATTTGCATAAACTGTATAATTCAGCAAAACATTATGGTTCAGTTAGAAAGGAAAAAAAACAAAAATGCTTTATCGAAGTTNTTACGGATAATGCCACAATTTTTATAGGAATCATAACTATAGGAAACGCTTTTATAGGGGGATCTACTGTAACTATCTGCATTCAATGTACTTTCAAGGAATGCATATTCCGTTTACAGGTTATACATCCCTACATTATATGACTTTTAGGAAATTTTACTGATGCATTTAAAAAATAAAAATTGAGTTTTTCATCTGATCTTCTTTATAGTAATATGTCACCATCATTATTACTGCCAATGCATATTTTTGATTCATCTGTGAACTTCACTCGTTGCCACTCATTAACACGCGAAGCTTTGTGTGTTTTGGCCCATTTCAAACGATATTTCTTAGATTTTTTGGAATATAGAAATTTGCTTTGACTTTACTTTAATGGTAACCTCTTTTTGCCGGCCTCCTGTTTGCTGTAATCTTTCTTACATTAAAACCTCTCTATTCCGATTTACAATTAATGCTGCCTGATGACAAAAATCCGTCAGCTTAAACAATATTAAATTAATTTACAGTCAACTCTCTTAGTTGTAGATCTTGATCTTCCAATCCATTGCTGATATATCACAGATCCAAGCGTTTCATAGTTTTTAATTATTTTTGAAACTGTTCCTTGAGTTCATTGTAATGTTTTCACTATTATCCTTTGTAATTTTCCTTCTTGAAGCATTGAAATTATTAACTGTTTCTTATCGTTATTCATCCCAATACTAGTTGCCATCATTCACTTTATTATCCTCTTCACTTAAAACTTATACTTTACTATAACGATGTCATAAAATTTATTTACAAAAGTATTATTTATTTTAGCAAGTTAAAAACAACTATTTTTAATATAATAATAATTATTATAATAATCATTAAAATATTCGATACTTTTGTTTAATACTTTTCGTTATTCCATACTTTTGTTTAACTTTTACTATGTTTAAAATACTATTACACTGTAATTTATGCAAATATCTGTATAACGACTAGTATGTAAACATCTGTTATATTTGCCAGTTATTAAAAGTTCAATAATATGTTTGAGTTTAATTATTTGAGGATCAAATTTATTCTGTAACAATTATTATGAACAAAATATTCCGTACATTTTTTCATAGATTGTATAAAAGTATTACAATAGAAATATCAATATTACTTCTGACACCACTACTGTGAATGACAGATGGGAGGGCAAGTGCATTTCGGTTAAAATGGCGTGTTTATCGTTTTTCGAGCATCCGGAACCAAATACGAAAGTAAGACCACTCACGGTCGTCCTTATGAGTGCTTGCTCGACTAGTATTACCTTAGGAATATGCTTTATTTTTGGTCAAATCAGAAATTCTGTTAAAAGTCAAAACTTGACACAAATGATCCTTATGGGTTTTTCAAGGTAAGCAAATGGAAAAGGAATTAAAAAGATTAGGTTAGGTTAGGTACTATTATAAGCGATTATCCATTAACATTACAAGATACAGAAATTATATTAATTAATATACCTAAACTAGAACCGTTAATGGTGGTTTTCTGTAACTATATGAAACTACTGCAATCTAAATTATTATTGTTTAATTCTACCAAAGCGCACCTATCCGTGAGAGAGAAAATTAACAAACAATGGTATTGTCCACAGACGATCTGTGTGTAGACAAATACAATTGTCATAGAGTTCCTCTGTAGGTTGATTCTTTTGATGAATAGACAGATAACTTGAACAATATATAAATTCTTCGAAAGTAATTCTTGAAAAAAGGAACCTTCCAGTGTTATGCGGACACAACCAGGAAAGCTGAGTAAATAATGTGGCAGGTTTTCCTGAAGTGTGGAGACAGGAAAACAAACACGAATTGGATTTCAATTTTTCAACCTTATGTCACTTTTTCATTTTATGTTGTCTTTCTTTTCACCAATTTGGACATACCTAAATTTGGTGAATTCAGGTAGAAAATTAAATTATTATCTAATCTTCGATTTTCCCTGTGAACTTTCTTTATAAGCATCAAACTTCACAAATGGTGTGATATTTTAGAGGGAAAGTGTTATAAAGAGATAAAATGCCATGAATTTGACTGTTGATTTTTAGCTTTGTTTTACTAAAAAAATTGATCGAAAAAGATAACTAAAACTTAACGAAGCTAAAGAGATTTAATTCTAATATTACATTTTATAAATAATAACCAAAGATATCATAATTTGCCTGAAAATATTCTGTATGATAAATTTGTAATAAAAAATTTTGCTAAATAAAAATAAGAAAAAAGTGAAACAAAATGCTATAAAAACAACAATTAATTTAGACAATTTGCTGAAAATTTTCAGACAAACAGATTTTAAAATGTGTTCGCAGCTAATGTTTAAAAGTTAAAATAAAAATCTATACTTCTAAAATTCAATATATTTTTCCTGATATAGAATTACTTACAGGCATTTTGAATATTTTAACTTCTTTTCCTTGTAAATCTTCAAAATTGAAATTTGTATTTTTATAATAGATGTTACAGCTTGTCATGTTATCATCCTTACACTTTAAAAATTGGTAAGAAAAAAGTTAACATTTAATTTTCAAATTATCATTAAGTAATCGCCATTTTTAAAATTATGACTTATATTTTACATCTTAACAGAATACATAAATAAAACAATCTTCGTTACTAGTTTATAAACAAGATAAAATATTAAGATCATACAGAACAAATTAACACGTTTGCTCTTCATCAAAACATGATTGCTAACTCATAAGTTTAGAGCCCTTAGTTTTATTGCAGACATGAAGCTGTTATTTATTATATCCTAGGCATGGAAATATGGACAGTAATCTCGTGTTGATGATACATTAATTTAATAGTTGCAATAACATGATATAATGAATTGTCACTCAGAAACATTGCAGTCTGTTTATAAAACTCTCCCCACTCTATAAAACTGAATATTACATCGTACATAATTGTTCAGCAGTTTATTGGACCACTAATATATCAAGTTTCTAAGACCACACTCAACAAACTTACATGAAACAAGGAAAAATTACTTTATCATAATAAGCAAAAGTTAAGACTGTGGCACATACGAGTGTTTGGTACAATGTAGCTTATCGATTTTATAATACGATTGGACTGACAAAATAAATTTCACAGTACATGTAATAAACAAATTAATTTCCAAAAGTAATTTCTATTGACAAATATAATCTTGTTAGACATGTGAAGAAATTTCACAAACCTTTACAAGACCAGCTCATTCTCAAAATGCGACTAGAAACCAATTGCAATTACAGCGTTCGGTTGTTGTTTTATTCAGTTTACTACTGAAGACCAAATTGATAACAAATAAAAAATGACAAAGCATTTTTTCAATTATTATAGATTATTGATTATACTATCCGATCATAGTAATATAGATTTGACAATACTAAATTCTTTTATATTCTAAATTTGTTTTCTACTCCGGGGGTGGGCAGTTAATGGTGTATAATACCACTAAACACAATAATTGCTGTGAGTTCGCGCCTTACAGTGGATTGGCCACATGAAGTTTTCGGGTTTTTTTATGTTTGTAATACCTAAATAAAATACAGTTTCTCATACATAGTCTTCCAAAAAAACATCTTCCCTTGGCATACTTATTTTCTATCAATTTAATCCAATACTACAAATTTCAAAAATATAGTTATATACAATATAATGTAAATTATTACTCACTATCTTAACGCAAGTCTCTTCTGCGTAAACAAAAGCCAATTGTTTTATGTTTTCACCCAACACGAAACGTCGATTAACGTTACTCTAGTACATAAATGACATAGAAATTTCTTTATATAGATGGAAATTGGAAAAAACTTCCACAACATAATTGTTTTGAATTAATGTGCTTGATATTTCNCATTTATTATATTAGTATTATATTAGTATAGATTACGACATTATTCGATGATTTACATGAGGAATTCGTTTCTTTGAAACATATTTCAACTAATAATCACCTGGTACATTTGCAGATTTTTGTTGTAGCTTTTATACAGAATAAAATTAACATGTTTAATTTTAATATCTCTAAGAAGACTGGTATGTAAATACTCTAATATATCTGTTATATTTGCCAATTATTAGAAGTACAATAATACTTTCGAGTTGGTTTATTTTAGAATTGAAATTATTATTCTGCACCAATTACAAAATATGTTATACTTTTGTTTAAGGGTTGAATAAAAATGTTACTTAAAATAAAACTAAATCGTGATTTATTAAAAATTTTTATGTTTCTCTCTTTTGTAATTTTCTGTTTCTTTGTACACGTCATTCAATTTTGAAAGAGTAAGTGAAAGTTTACTAATTGAATCTTGTCGTATTTATAACATTATCAGAGTATTAAGGGGTTGCCAGATGTCGTCGATTTTTATTTCAGTGGAGGAATAAAAATTGCAACTCACGGGGAATTTGCGTGTCATTTCTGACACTAGTGTGATATTCGCTGCTGTGAGGGCGAGTGCTTTTCAGTTAAATCTACGAGTTTATAGTTCTGCTCGCATTTAGAATCAAATACGAAAGTAACATCACGTGCTGTCGTCTTTGTGGAAGCTCGTACTATTAGTATCATGTCACAGATAAGTATTTTTTGTTAATTTACAATATTTGATACCAGTCAAGAATGAAAACCAAAACGTAACACAACTGATCCCATGTGGGTATTTGTAGGTAAGCGGTGGGAGTGTAATAAGAAAGACAAGAAATCAGCAAGTGATTTATTATACTGTAAAATTAATACAAAAAAACAAAGACTCGTNCCTTGCAAGTTTCCACCGATAATAACGACTACTTCTGTTGAATTATTTTCCAAAGACAATCTAATGTTGTAGCCTTACAAAGAAAGAAACGTTGCTTTAAATAGTCAAATCCAAAGAAATCTATGGGGCTAATGTCAGGTAACGTTTGGTGGGCATGTCCTCTGCAGGAATGTGGTTCAGTCCACTCTCAGCCTTTAACTTTTGGAGATAATCTAGCTGTGTGACTAGATGCTTTGTCGTGGTTAAGAGTGACTTTAACTTTTTTTCTAGGATATAGCTTCGGAACCTCATGTTTCAAAACGTTTTTCACATAGTAATTAGCGTATTTTTCACAGCTTTTGGCACTCTCATAAAAGAAAGAGTACCCCGCCCGTCATTCCTTCAACAATCATAAATCCTTCAGTCCATCATTTGTGACATTTGACACACATTTCTACCACTTCCTGTCCAGGCTGCACGTACAAAATTTGTAGGTATTTGTAGGTAAGCGGTGGGAGTGTAATAAGAAAGACAAGAAATCAGCAAGTGATTTATTATACTGTAAAATTAATACAAAAAAACAAAGACTCGTTCCATTATAAGGATATATCCATTAACATTACAAGATGCAGAAAGTATATCTAAAGTAAAATCATCAATAAAAGTTTTATATAACTATCTGAGACTACTACAATGTAAATTAATATTGATTAAATCTACCAAAGCACACTTATCTGTGAGAGAGACAGTTTACAAACAGATGGTGTGTAAACAAATATCCTTGTCATGGAGTTCATATATGTTCTCTAATAGATAGATATCTTAACTTATATATATATATATATATATATATATATATAT
>NW_019384671.1:72987-76845 GCF_000671375.1 Centruroides sculpturatus | reverse complement strand
TTAAAAATTATTTCTTTATTTTTTACAAACAAAATAAATATATTGAAAAATATAAAAACAAAAAAAATTATACTTTCGAAGTTAATCTAGTATCAAAAACGTTCGATTCAACATGACACACAGTTCTCAGAAAAACATCACACAAAAGTGCCAGTGCTGCCAGCTAAAACACACACACCAACAAAAAAAATATTGGAGTAGCCCAAGATATAGCCAAAGATTGCAGCGCCACAGCACTAGCGAAAATTTAAATTCGCCGACTAGAATTCTTTCGGATAAACGATGCTCTACTGTAGAAACAAATTTCACTTATATTTGTGAGGTATATTGTAAATCAATTTTCTCACCTTGTCGAAAAGCATTTCTTAATAATATCCAGCAGAGTGTTGAAATCTTTGGATGTTCAATGCTTAAAATTTGGGCTTCTTTTTTCAACATTGCGTACATAATGAAAACGAATGAGACGAGTGTTATTGAGATGGATGTCCATATCTGATAAATAAAATAAAAGTATTAATACATTTTTTCGTAACAGGCAAGAAATTATAAATATGAAAATTTGCATAATACTGTATAATTCAGCAAAACATTATGGTTCAGTTAGAAAGAAAAAAAAACAAAAATGATAATTAAAAGATAATTTATATGTATTTTTTTAAAAGCATGTCATGAATATTAAATTTTTAATGTTTTCATATGAACAATGTACACTTTTCATGTGAATGTTATGCTACACCCTGTAAAAAAGAGTTAATTTTTATAAGAAGGAAATGAAATTGTAATTACAGAGGGTGATTTGCTAAATGTGAGTCATTCTGTTGCTAACTTTCTTTCACAAAGCACCCTTCAATGATTCGTCTTTGTCTGCTCGATACCTTCTTCATTCCGTTGGCTCAAAGCACTACATCGCCGTTTCCACAATTCGAAGACCTCCTTGCATGTTTCCACCGATAATAACGACTACTTCTGTTGAATTATTTTCCAAAGACAATCTAATGTTGTAGCCTTACAAAGAAAGAAACGTTGCTTTAAATAGTCAAATCCAAAGAAATCTATGGGGCTAATGTCAGGTAACGTTTGGTGGGCATGTCCTCTGCAGGAATGTGGTTCAGTCCACTCTCAGCCTTTAACTTTTGGAGATAATCTAGCTGTGTGACTAGATGCTTTGTCGTGGTTAAGAGTGACTTTAACTTTTTTTCTAGGATATAGCTTCGGAACCTCATGTTTCAAAACGTTTTTCACATAGTAATTAGCGTATTTTTCACAGCTTTTGGCACTCTCATAAAAGAAAGAGTACCCCGCCCGTCATTCCTTCAACAATCATAAATCCTTCAGTCCATCATTTGTGACATTTGACACACATTTCTACCACTTCCTGTCCAGGCTGCACGTACAAAATTTTTACAATTTCATTATAGTAATTAAGATATATATACGCTTCATCTAGTATATCCATGTACTCGCTCTTTTCTTCAGTCAGATGCCATTCGTAAAGCTTTTATGCGTTAGCGTTTTGATTCTGTTTGTCGCAGGTGTGATGCCACGTCCATATGCTAAATTCATTGTGCTCCTTGCAGATCTTCATGTATAATAGTGTTAACTGTAAACTGAGATAATCACAGACGTTTTGCTATGGTCTTCTGGCTGTATGGATTTTCATTTCTAATCATGAAAGAACTTCTTTGGAAAGTAGGTTCATGGGCACGTCAACGTCGCTTGCAGCTGCTGCCTCTACTTTTAGAACTACAAAACTCAAACCTGTTTCCAATGGAAAAAAATCAGTCTTCAAAATTTGATTTATATTCGACAGGTAGAACGATCGTGAATTTGAGTCATAATTATCAAATCACCATCTGTACGTTACAGATTAAAGTAGGTAAAAAATATAAAAATATTTTAAATTAGCGATTGTAAAGTGCCTTAATAAAGTTTAAAAAAGAATATTACTTTTACAGAAAAAGGCTTGATTAAGGAAACGAATTTATCGATTGGTCTTGCAACTCTAATGACGAAATAAGTGGATACATGAAATGTAGGAGAAGAAAAGGCAACGTAATACTTCCGAAATGCATACGGTAGTATGAAAATGTCAGCATTATAAGATTCAAATCGAAAATGTTTAAATACAGTCCTGAAAAAAGCTTATTAAGTAAATAATTAAAACATATAAATAGATAAATTAACCAACAAACCTTATTTTTAACGATTGGAAAAGTAGATTGATATATTCGTCCAATTGTGCTTTATTATTTACATTTCTGTAGGCATCCTGTATTTAAATAAAAATAAATTCTTATTAGCTTATAAACATCAAAAGAATATTAAATATACCATATTACTGTTATTTAGTATCATTTCTGATACAAAGTAATTTAACTTAATTATCTGCTAGAGATTTGCCTAAAAATGTAACTAAATTTGGTATAATGGCAAGTGAGGGCAATCAAATATTGTGACGAAAAAGTTAGCGAAAAAAATCACTTTTTATTGAACTGTAAACAATGAAAAAATACTTAAAATTTGGAAAACATTTACAAAGCGTGTTTAATAAAAATCAAGTGAAAATCTTGCAATAAGGGACGACAGTATTACGCTGGGAAGCGTCATAAACGATTAATTACGGTTGGCTTTTCTAAGCGCTGTTAAACACGATGATTTTGAGCAATATCCTGTTGATTAATAAGAGTTCTATATAGTAAGATTTTCTTTTACCTATGAAATATTTGTTGCTTTTCTGTGCCAAAAGTGTAGTAGTGATACTTTCTAAACTAAGTTTTACTTTCTATGAGAATGCCTTTCTCATTGCAACAAAAGCGACGAAAAAGGATTTAATTAAAAAGACATATTGGACAAATTAAAAAAATGAATCGTACAATATCAAAAGATACTGTATTCGAATAGTAGTCGTTGGGCATAGAGAAGAAATGATAACAATGAAAGCAGTAGCAGCAATCACATGGGAACTGAAGAGGGAGATTTTGTTTACAATTAACAGCTTGATGACAATAGCAGTGAGACCGATGGCAGCTATACTTAGAATCCCCGATTAAAATAATAAAAACTTCATACACTGACCATGGTTTTTTCGATGAAAAGAATCACGTGACGCCGCTTAAATCTCCTCAACAAACTTCTTTATACAGTCGACCCCTCTATAACACTGTTGATTATTCCGTTTTATATGAATTCCATGTTGTATGTATGAGTCACTTAGATTTTACAAATACGTGTGCCGGGCTGTGAACGGCTCACGTATTTGTAAAATCTAATGTTAATAAATTTTAAGATGGACCTGTCCGTTCCGTGACGACATCAGTCACGGAACGGACAGGTCCATCTTAAAATTCTAACAACAGGTGGGGTATCCTAAAATTGCAAATAATTAACTTCCTGCGGCGCTTATTGATTATAAGCTGGTTAAAACTTCATTAGACAAACTGGTATATTAGTCAATCAATCGCTATTATTCAAAAAATCATGCTATAATGTAAACAGTGCAAGAACTGTTGTTTGGCAAATGTAGTAAAATAGAAGTGTTTTTTTCTCTCCCTACTTATGCTAAAGATATTACTAATATAAATTTTAATATTTTTGCAGAAACTTTTCAGGCGAATGGTCAACAATAGACTTTTATTGTTACAGAATATGCATTTCGGATGTTACATTCCCCTTCAGTTTTCATTATCGATGCTTATATATATATATATATATACTAGCAGACCCCGCCACGCCTTGTTGTGGCTCAAAATGTATCTATTATAAATGTATAACACTTCCCCCGTGGAGAAAATTTTTCGAAAAATTTCTTCTTAGTGTACATTCTCTTGACGTACCCTATTAAAACGCAATCAAAAACGC
>NW_019384671.1:50318-70150 GCF_000671375.1 Centruroides sculpturatus | reverse complement strand
AAAAAAATATTATATGGAATTGAACGAAAATGAAAATTTGCTTGATAATTCAACTACGCTTGTTGGAGAACAATAAAAACACTACACTCAACAAGCCACCTATAAAACTCAACTGCCTAACCTATAACCAAAGTCTCCTTTTAATTTGTTTTTTAAAAAAAGCGCTTGACAAACTTGCCGAAGTTGCCCCGATCTCCCCTATATATATATAGGTTAAGATATCTATCTATTAGAGGAATTAAAGTTAGAAGAATACATATATAGCCTATATATTCTTCCAACTTTAATTTTTGAAAATGCATCCTCTATTGTTATGCAGTTATGCAGACACAAGTAAAGAAAGTAGTGAATAAGATGGCCGGTTTTACTGAAATTGAAGAAACTGGAATCAAATTTTAATTTTTCGACTTTCTGTCATTTTTTCATTATATATTATTATTATTATGTAAAAGAAAGAGACTGGCAGCCTGAGAGAACTTAGCCTAGAAGGAAGGTGAGTGTAAGGTAAGATATGGGGAGTGTGGAAAAGAAAGTGGAAAGAAGTGAAGGTTAGAATGAGTAATATTAGGAAAAGGAAAGTGTAGAAAATAGCAGAGGAAGAATTTAAGGTATGTTGAATACACAGTCCTGACATGCAATGCAGAATTTAAAGATAAGATAATATACAATAATATATAGAACAAGAAATGTCATTCTAGCCAGACGAATGAATACAATAACTAACTACCGATGAGGTAGCAGCAGACAATATGCATACATATTAACAAGCTGAGAACAAGTAACTACAATGATGTTTCACAGATGAACACAAGTAATGTGATGACACAGTTAAATTTATGACAAGCATTGTCCAATTCCTGTTGGTGGGTTGGCTGTGTTATTGTACTCCAACAAGTGTCATGTTTTTACAAAATTTGAAAAGATCTTTAGGTCTCCTTGTTTGCACACAGTGGGCTGAGTTCCACAGGCCATGCCAGACCATTTTGTTGGTAGTTGCGAATAAGCTGTTCTAATTTTCATACTTTGGGCTGTCAAAGATGTAGTGGAGAACGTTCCCCACAGAAGTACCAGTGCAGCTACACATGTCATTATTAGTCTTTTTGAAACGATGGAAATAAGCAGGAGGGTTTTCATGTCCTGTCAAACACTAAGCGATAATGTGGTTTTGTTAAATAAATTTGCGTTGCTGCCGGTGATGGATGGAAGAAATTAAGCTATAGGTGATCCTGCAAGTAGTGGAGGTAGTCCACACAGATTGCCATTCATCTTATTGGTGAAGTTACTGATGTAAGTAATTGAGATATGGGAGAAGGAGTATCCACTGTGTAGAGTAGCTGCTTTCTTTGCCAGTGAATTCGCTTCCTCATTCCCACTGACTCCTGAGGGCCCAGGGACACAGTTGAGCGTTAGCTGGTTGGATTTAGCCAAGTTTCTTAGGAGGTGTGTGATGTTAAGGCTTGTCATCGTATTCTTGCTGTTNATGTATACAGAAAGCGTCATAATTCAGATACGAATATCGAGTGAATATGTAAATTGATACAAGCAATATTTTTGAAACTGGTTTTGAATATATATATAAAATTTTAACTGCAACTATAAGAAAAAAAATCATTCGACATTAATAAATAATTATTAATGTGATTTGCTTCGATGTCAGTTCGAAGCAAATCGCATTAAAGGTGATAATAATTGATAATAATACTTAAGTAAAATTGTGACAGGTTCAGGTACAAATATTTTTTTTTATTTGTGGTTTTAGGCCCCTTGCCGCTCAGAGAGCACAAAGAGGCCAAGAAAGAACTGTGTGGTGAAAAAGACCGACTCTTCTTGATGATGAGTTGAGGGTGGTTTCTTTTGTAGGGTGTTTCAATACATTCTGCTTATATGCTTTAATAATATTAGTACTTATAGCTAGGATTTTTTACCGAGCAATGTGAGCAATTAGTGGCGAGCAATGCTGTGGAGGAAGCAGGAAAAGTAAGTTATGGACTTAGTGCAAAGGTATTATTTTGGAGAGAGAGAAATAGAGTTTGAGTTTTATGTATTTAGTGTATGCAATTTTTTTTATAACAAGCTGAAGACACAGATACACAAATTAAGAAGGAGGGTTTAGATTATACAGTTTTGTGTCAGTATAGTGGGAAAGCCCTGGCCGCGAACCGAAAAAGCCGCGAAGAAAGCGCGCGATATTCTGGCTAAGATGAGAGAGGCTGCACACGCTAGGGGGCGTGGCAAAACGCCAAAGCTGCAGTACTGGTGTGTGCCAGTGAAAGAAAAAGACACGAAAAGCAAGGAAGTATCCGACAGCCTCATTCAAAAACGACTCCAGTGTAAACAAGAAGTGAGTAAACAGGCTCTGGTAAAACAAAACCAGGCAATAAAGCTAACAAAACGAAAGGGGTCCCAAAGACAATAGATATCTAGATTTTTTTTTTAAATCGTAACAAAGTCTAACAAGTGCACCCCGAGATGGGACCGCAATCGCGATCCGCGGGTATAAGAAAAAACTTCTTGTAAGGGGAAGCATGGGAGGGGAGTGGTTTGTGGGAGTTAAAGTCCGAGAATTTTCGACCTGTTTTTCGAGGTCCTGGTTGTGAGAGACGACTTTCTCAAGGGAGTGCCTCAGTTGTTTGAAGAGGTAGCTTGCCTTGTCCAGCTCGTACATAATTTTATCCTTAAGCTGCTTGCTAATGTTTCTGGAAAGGTCTAGGGCTTCTTTAGCACCTGAGATTCGTTCTGTAAATACTTGGTCCAATGTCTCGATGCTCATTTGTTCCATTTTTACTAATACTTCCAATTGCTACCGCTACTTGCAAGGCAGAAGACTGTTCGCTTTCAACAGTAAACTGGAAAGAGCCAGGTACAAATATTGACCTATGTGAAGTTGACTCAATTAAAAATAGGAACTTAGGGAATGTTAAATATCGATTCAACATCGATTTTTACGGTCTTTTTATCCCTATATAACGAATTTAAAAAGTTGGTGGTACGAAGGTTCGAGAGAAAAAAGACATTTAGTAGACCACCATAATAAACGATCAAGAACGTGTCTTTCAAAAAAAATTAATACTTCCTAACAGAAGTATGATTCACTTGCAGAACATACTTGGATAAAAAAATTGTTTAAGAATAATCCAATTAGATTAGAAATGGAATAAATAAAAGACGTAACTTTACAAACTCCATTATTGGCCAATGGATTATTCGTTCTCAGATGAAGCAGCACGTCACAATTTATTTATGAAAAAGAATGAAAACGGGAAGTTGTCCAACTGTTAATTTTTGATCGACCCGATCGAGAACAAACTTAACTTTTCTGATTGGTATACGTAATGAAATTTTATTTGCATCAAAATATTAAATTTAAAATATTGTATTATAAAAGTCTATAAACTTTACAAGAATCAGTTTTTTTCTTTGCAAATTGCATTGATGAAAATTTAGAAATGAAATTTACTTACATGATTTGTTTTTCAAATTACTGTACATAATCACAATACGCAAGAGTTGCAAGCGAAGATACATTGTGTTTTCTCCTATATGAAAAATAGTATAACTCATTATTGTTATAAGTATAAATTACATGACATATATTTCATATTTATATATGAAATTATATTTATTTTAATTACTTTTTAATATGATACTCTTACAATAATATATACGAGTATGTATGTGTTTATATAAAACAATTTCTTTATTTAAAATTGAATCATAATGAATAATATACAGTTTAGTACAGTTTCAACGTATCTTATGATTTGCATACTAGGCGATTTCACAAGTTGTTTGCGTGAGTTTACAGTAGAAATTTTGACGCCATTTGCAATGGCTTTAATTAGATGAAGTTACATCTTGATCGTTTAATAGAAGAATGAAGGTATCATTACTATACACAATATAAAGCCAACCTCAATTGTATCTGCTTAAAATAATGATGAATTCTTATATAACGACGAGATAAAATGTTTAGATTTAAACTGTCAAAAAACATAGTGTGGAGTGAAGTTGAATCAGCATACTCCACTGATGTAGGGTAAAAAATAATTGCATAACTAAATTTATTACGTGCAGTCATATTTTAGTTCAAATTAAATTAATTTTGTGTAGTTAACTTGTGCAACATAGCATAAAGCGATATCAAATAATAATTTTGCAAGGTACACATACTATTTTCATAAAAGTTATATTCAAATATATATTTAAGTAAATATACAGAGTGGCCCAGATGTCAGTAAAACTTGTAAATTATTCCGATCATTGTCACTGAAAATGCCCTGTTTTAACTGTCACAGATTTTTACTTCATTGTACATTCTTAAAATATATACACGCTATTTAAACTTGAAATTATGTTTCACAATACTTTTGGAACAGAGAAACAATTTATGGTAAACTGAGTTTTGGGCAACTTTGTTTTCTGTAAAATTATTAATCGACCACTAGAGAAGTTGATACATTACAGAACACTGGAGGTATGATTAAACCTCACAAACGATCAGTGCATGGAGTTTTTCAGATTTCGAGTATAGGAAGTGGCACTTAAATATGGCCAGTTTTTCAATAAGTTTTCTACTGGGAGAAACTACTCATATGTAAGATTATTTTATCCTATAATTTGAATCCAAAAAATGCTAACACTAATATTACTTTTAATGTAAAATGCGTAGTGGTAGATTGTCCTCTATGTGTTATCCAACACGTATAACTAGTCACAATCCAATTTTGAAAAGTTACTAATTAAAAAGTAAAATAGTTCTATTTTTACTGCAGTAACCTCAATATTTTCCTGTTTGTTCGAAAATATTTCTCTGTCGTTAGACGAAAACACATTGATCTGTTTTGTTCTGTCTGTTACGCACATTTGAATAAAAGTAATCAATTCAACTAATGCAGGCAAATAATAACTTTTACAGTTATATGCGTAAACGTATTAATAATTGTATTTAAAAGTGTTATAAATCGTGCAGTTTGTGGAAACATTTGAATATATNGGAAGTCCCCGTCCAAAAACCCTTAAATTGCGGGCCGAACGAGAGGAAAGGAGAGAAGGGCAAGAGACTGGTACACGGTAGTCTCAGGCACTTGGGAAGCCCGCTGAGCGTAAAAAGAGAGTGTTCTCCTCTGTTAATCTTCTCAGGGACGGGTTAGTGCTGAGACCGGACCGACCGTGCAGTTGAGCCGACTCCGAAAGTTGGCTGAGGTCTGTCCCAAGAGTATTAGTTTCCAGACGCCAATCTGGCACGTGAATTCACCACGCATGATCTTCCTGTACATATGCTACGTTTATAACTTGTACAACTGTGAATAAACTATATATATATTCAATTTGAGTGTGGAGGTGTACTTTCCGACGAACCTGATTCACTACATCGAGTCGTGATATACAAGAAACCAACTCAACGAGGCGGAGTTGGGAAGGAACATTTTTCAATAAGATCTTCACTAGGACATACTTGCTATTCGTGTTTTTACTGATCTTTCCCTTGTAAACGTTTTTGTTACTAGCTATTCGCAGTAGGGACCTATCAATAGCAAGCAACTCTGCTTGATTGTTGGAACAGTAGTTCTTCAATCTAAAGTACTGTTGCTAGTTAACCTTTGCATTGCTGTAGAAAATACAAAGGCGGCCCCTGTTTCTTTGTCACTCCTGGAACCATCGGTATAAACCTATCACTTAACATTAGAGTCCTCAGTATGATCACCATGAAAATTTATTCTGTAGGTGGTTTCTTCCCCTGGGTAAGAATTTGTCGTGTAGACAGAGTAATAGCCATCCAATATGTAAGTTTTTATGCTGTTTTTCAAATTCTCACAGTTCGGAGGAATATGCCCTTTAGAGCATAGCTCCCTGATGCTATCCTTGGAGATGTTGTAGAAATCCATATTAATGTTCTTAATGTTTAGTTGGATTAGGATTAAGTTAGAAATTACCATCAAAGCGTCCGTAGGAGCCGTTTTCATTTTATATTTTCTTTCTTCTCACGAATTTGAACATACTCGAATTTAATGAATTCAAATAGAAAATGAAATTATTATCTATTCTTGGATTTATTTCTTGTCAACCATTTTTATGTGTGTCAAACTCTACAAATGTTTTGATATTTTAAAGGAAAGTGTTAAAAAGAAAAAAAAATGTCATGAGCTTACCAGTTTATTTCTAAGACACTTCAATTATAATACGTAAATAATACCTTGAGATATCACAATTTGTCTGAAAAGTTTCTGCTTGATAAATTTGTAATAAACAAAATTCTAACTGAAATAAGAAAAAACTATAAAAAACAACAATTAGTTTTTGACAATTTGCTGAGAAAATGTCACCCAATCATATTTTAAACTGTGTTAACAGCTGATGTTTAAAAGTTAGAATAAAAATTAATACTTTTAAAATTTAATATATTTATCCTCATATAGAATTACTTTTACTTACAGGCATTTTGAATATTTTTACTTCTTTTCCTTGTAAATCTTCAAAATTGAAATTTGTATTTTTATAATAGATGTTACAGCTTGTCATGTTATCATCCTTACACTTTAGAAATTCATAAAAAAAAAGTTAACATTTAATATTCAAATTATCATTAAGTAATCGCCATTTTTAAAATTATGACTTATATTTTACATTCTTACAAAATAAATAAATTAAACAATCTTCGATACTAGTTCATAAATAAAATAAAATACAGTAGAGCGTCGATTATCCAAAAGTCAATCAACCGAAATGTCAATCATCTGAAAGAATTCCAATCGGCAAATTTAAATTTTCGCCAGTGCTGTGGCGCTACAATCTTTGGCTATATCTTGGGCTACTCAAATATTTTACGTTTTTGATACTAAATTAACTTCTGAAGTATAATCTTTTATTGTTTTTATATTTTTCAATATATTTATTTTGTTTGTACAAAATAAAAAAATAATTTTTAACCATACAATAGTCTTCGTTAGGCTTAACATCGACGAAAATTCGACGCAAAGCGACACGCAACGGAGAAAAATGTCAAGATCGGATAAATTAATACGTTTTTCGTACATAATCGGTTATCCGAAACATCGATCTTCCGAACCAGCCCAGTCCCCATTTGATTCGTATAATCGACGATCTACTGTATTACCCCGTGCTTCTTATGTCTCAATCTAATAGTAGCAGTAAGATGGGATAATGAATTGTCGCTCTAAAACATTGCAGTCCATGTAAACAACTATTCACTGTATAAAACTGAATGTTACATTGTATGAAATTGTTCAGCACTTTACTGGAAGCCTATTATATTAGGATACCAGAACTACAGCCAACAAACCTACACCAAATTGAGAAAAATTACTCTATTAGATTGAGCAAGAATGAAGACTGTGGCAACGTATAAGGGTTTTTGGTGTAATGTAGCTTAACGATTTTATAATAGGATTGGACTGTCAAAATAAAAATCACAACACATGTAATGAGGAAATTAATTTCTGGGAGAACTTTCTATAAAGAAATAGCATCTTGTTTGGTATTAGACATGTGAAGAAATATCACAAACCTTCACATGGCCAGTCCAATGGCATAATGCGAATTAAAAACCAATTACAGTGTGAGAAGCCGCTGGGGAAGGGATTCGTCTCTTATCACTAAATGGAGGTGTCAGCCCGGTAAAGACCGCTGAAGTGTCACTGGATAACTATATCGTGTTAGAATTAAGATAGGAGGGCCTGTTTCTAACGACGAGTGGTAAAGTGCGGTAAGTCTGTCAATAGCTTGTCCGGTTCTCGTAATAACTGATATCAACAGCCGTTAAACAAATCAACAAGTTTAATACGTAACATACAGTAAAGAGATTAAATACACTTGTGGATATTACAATTTGACAAGCTAACTGCGTAACAACTAATGAACCAGAAGAGAGAGAGTTTATATAGCTGTAAGTAAAATACTGTACTTGAATTGGACCTATGTTCCTGCTATAGGCATTCGGACGCGGTTTTGGTGGCAGGACGTTTGGAAAAACCAGTCTGGCAAACGGCTGGAATCTTTTATGGTGGAGGCCGTTCTCTTCAAGAGATGTTGTATGCATGCCTTTTCTTTATCCTCCCTAAACATGAGACTTTACTCAAGTGATTCACGTTGTTGTGGTCTTAATTTCAAACTGTCATCTGTTCGGCCGGTGAGAGCCATAAGAATTAGACGTTTTGGCCGGATCGTTCATATACTTTGGTAGGTGGAACGATTCTTATTATATACAGTCGACCCCCCTATAAGATCATTGATTTTTCCGTTTTATCTGAATTACATGTTGTACGAGTCACTTAGATTTTACAAATATGTGAGCCATTCACAGTCCGGCACACGTATTTGTAAAATCTCAGTGACTCGTACAACATGTAATTCAGATAAAACGGAAAAATCAATGATCTTATAGGGGGGTCGACTGTAACTTAAATATTTCTGAGTTCTTAGGCGTCAGCAATTCAGTGTTCGGATCTATCTTAAAACTTTTCTGAAAACAAAGGCAAATATTGTTGATTTCCTAAGGATATTCGATCATCTGATGTTCATTTGACCAGACGGAAACGGAAATGCCAAGTGGTGAATGAATGGGGTTTTCCATTTCATAATTAACCACGTATTAATTTTAATAAACTTCAGGATCTCACAACACCGTTCGGTTGGTTTATTCGGTTGATCAATGAGGACGGAATTAATAATTATTAATCAAAAAAGGACAAAAGAAAATTTTTTTTTAAAATTGATAAAAGTCAGAAGAAAAAAAATCAACTTGACAAATTGCTAAAGTATTGTAGACCACTAATACTTATGGAAAATGCAGGCAACCGACGCTGTGATATCCTATTCTGCAAGCGTAAGGAAAGAATTTATGATGCAGAAGACATCATTACCGTTGTAAATTACGAAATAACTTGATACTGCAAAAAATTTCAATGTCAGTAATCAATTCTTTCAGAGATTTTGACAATACTAAATTTTTGCAAAGTTTAAATTCGTTTTTTACTCCAGTAATGAGCTGTAAATAGTCGAGTGTATAATACCATTAAACATTTAATAATTGGCCGTGAGTTCGCGTCTTATAATGGATTTGCCAAATAGAGTAGTTTTCTAGGGTTTTCATGTTTGTAATATTTAAATAAAATACAGTTTCTCATACATAGTCTTCCGTTCCCAGACTTATTTTCTATCAATCTAATCCAATATTACAAATTTCAAAAATATAGTTATATACAATATAATGAAAATTATTACTCACTATTTTAACGTAAGTCTCTTCTGCGTAAACAAAAGCCGACTGTTTTATATCTTCACCAAACACAAAACGTCGATTAACGTTACTCTCGTACAGGAATCTCACAGGAATATCTTTATAGAGAAAGTAATTGCGGCGAACATCCACAATATAATTTCTTTGAATTAATGTGCTTGATATTTCTCCTGTAAAATATAATAATTAGAAGATTGTGTACTAAGAAAACGTCATAATTCACATACGAATATCGAGTGAATATGTAAACTGATACAAAGCAAAATTTTTTGAACTGGTGTGAACATNCATTTTACTTGTTTCTAAGAGACACAGAGAAAACTTACAATAAGAAATATATTATTAATGCTACATATTATAAAAAGTCTGCGTTATTAATTTTAAATATTCAGAATTATTTAATAAACATATCTTCAATTGAAACTTTATTTTATGTAGATATCTCTCCAGTATAGATTCAACCATGACTATTATTCATGCCGAAATATTCAGCGGATTCACTCCAGTTAAAGAAGATTTAGATAGAGTGAGTAAAGTAGACATTCTTTAGGTACTACTAAAATGCTCTATTATTCATTGGCCATCTTTGTATCGTAATTAAATGTAATTTCGAAATTTTTATCTTAATTTATGACTGCCATAACTATATGTCATAAATGATGCTTGCTGCGGTTCGTGTGTCATTTTCCATGTGCATTGGAAATTTAGTGAGTCCCAAAATCGAAACTTCTAGACACGAAAACTTATTCGAACACACTGAGTTTAATTTATCTAGAAAATTTTATCTGACCGGGAATTATAATCATATTCGAGCTCGTGCAATCACCCATCAGCTATATGGCAGTTTATTTACTAATAATTATCGTATATGCTGTAAATATTAGCGAAGTTGCAGCCGAAATTTTCATCTCTCAAATGTGAACGTCGAACGTCGAGCGTCGCTATCTTGTAAGCAGCGCTCGACATTTTATGTTGACGTTTTACAGAAGAAAACTTCGGCCGCAACCTCTCTATTAAATATATATACATTGTGGCAATTTTAAGAATGTGTTTAAAAAGGAGTATTCTGATATTCATTTACTAAATTATGAAATACAAAAATATACTTTAGATTAGAACTAAGAGCTTGCTTCTTTCGTATTTGAAAATTACTTAACCGTGCATTGAACTATGTAATTATTGTACAATGTATAAAGTATTGTCAATGTGATACTACAACAATCAATATGTGTAATAATACAAATTTTATTAATGAACTAGCAGACCCCGCCACGCCTTGTTGTGGCTCAAAATGTATCTATTATAAATGTATAACACATCCCCCGTGGGGGAAATTTTTCGAAAAATTTTTTCTTAGTGTACATTCTATTGACGTACCCTATTAAAACGCAATCAAAAGCGCAAAAACCCGCATCTAAAATAGTATAATAGAAGACAAGTTTTTCACAGTAAACCTTAATTCTGCCCCTCTCCCCCGGGGGAATATCGAAAAATCCCTTATTTGTGTACATTCTGTTGACGTACTCTATTAAAATGCAATCAAAAACGCAAAAAACCGCATCTAAAATAGTATAATAGAAGTGAAGTTCTTCACAGTAAGCCTTAATCCTGACCCTCTCCCCCCGGAGGGAATATCGAAAAATTACTTCTTAGTGTACATTCTGTTGACGTACCCTATTAAAATGCAATCAAAAATGCAAAAAACCGCATCTAAAATAGTGTAAATAGAAGCAGAGTTCTTTATGGTAAGTCTTCCCCGTAAGGCTTACCGTAAAAAACTGTCCATCCATCATGTTTAACAGAATAATATACAGCCTATGTCCATCCTGAAGTTCCATTCTAAATATTGGTGAAAAAATTTTTGAAATCAGACGAGTAGTTTCGGAGATTACCTGCTGCATACAAACTAACATACATACAAACATTATCTCTTTATTATATTAGTATAGATTAAAACTTATATATGTATCATAATTACACGTAGCATATAGTGCTACAAATTCACTTATAATTTGATAGTAAAAGTGTTGAATTCTTGAAAGTAATGATGTACATTTACATTTCTTTCAGATAGTCAATGATTATAAAAATAACGTTGATAGATACGAAATATAAGACAGAAATATAATATTCTAATTAGAGCATGTATGTATGGATCTATGAAGGAATATTTTAGCTTTTGTTTTTTGTAATTTAAATATGCGTTGATATCGTTATAAATTTTTTAAATAGTATAATTCTNTATATATACAGCATATTTTATAATAATGTTTTACTGAAATTTAACTAATGAATATCAGTTATATAAGAGAAATTACAGGGCAGTATTGATCTGTTTTTAACCTTTCGCCATTTGTTTTAATTAATAGACAAAATCAAAATCGATATTTTTCTATAGACTAAATGCGTTTATGCATGTTAAATATAGAGGTATTAGTGAATTTATTTATTAAGCAAATATTTTTGCAGTTAAATTATATAACAGCAAAACTGCAAAACTGATTTGCTTGTATTTTTCAAACGAAGATAAATAGTAACTACGATGTTTAATTTTTAACAGGTACTAAAGAGATGGTACTGTAAAAAATAATTATTACGAAATACGATTAGTATTAATGTACCATTAACGCAATGTGTTTAACAATGGTTTTAATGTTCAAATTATCTCCACTAGCGGTTAGTTCGGAAAGACCACTGAAGAATAATTGTTAGTTTCACTCCTGACCAACAGTTGATGGCGTGAGTTTTTTTCGCGATTATTTCATGTATAGAAACCCGTAAACAAAGGCTCATTTAATTAAATAGATTGTTCTTTCAAGAGGCAGTTTTCGTTGCAGATAACTCTTTTGCTGCATTTTGTTATCTCATTAAACCAATAAACTATTATCGATTAATTCGTTATAATTTAAAGTTGATATTTATAAGTAATAAGTAAGGAGAATTAATTGACCTTACAAGAATATAATTTTGTTAAAATACACAAACATAAAATATATATTCGTATTATTTTCATTCATGAAACTAGAAGTTTTTAATATAAGAATAAAATCTTTAAATTTAATAATTTATAGAATTTTTAAAATTTCTTTTCGTATACTTAATAATTAATATTTTCTATACATGTTATGCGAAATAAATCTAAAATAGAAGTACTTGCCTGTACTTCTTTTTCTAATTCGGATATCTTGAGCCTTCTATTTTCTTTTGTTACCAAGTCGTGAGACCTTTTCAGCAATGGGACTCCCTGAAACAGTGAATCAAGGAACTCCCTCTGTGTAAATACAACAGTACATGAAAGAAAACAGTCTGTTGCTAATGCGCTGATTTCAAGTTCACAGCCAATAAACAAAACTCTTTTTGTTTACGTAATCTCGACTATGTTAAATGACGGCAAATAAGAACATCGAGTGAACATTAAAAGTTGATCAATATTATCGAATTCTGGTAAAATTTGCCACTAAAATTAAAGCTTTCTTTTACGGAAACATGATTACTAGAGAATACTTGGGGATGAATTCGGACCTGAACAGTGTATAAACTAAATAATCGACATCATTGTTGTGCAGTTTTGCGAAGTTACAGTGATGAGTAAGTTCTTATGAACGTCATTTTTGTTAAAGTTTTTACTTTTAACTCCATTTGATACATTTACCGGAAAGAAATTTAATAACCAGATCTGTTTAATTAAAAATATTTGTTTTATGTTCTATAACTCACTTTTCAAAGATCGACGAGTAACTCTTACTAAATCGCGTGACTTTCCTACCGCACTTTGGTCACGCGGCGTCTTACATAATCCATTTTTTTCTTAAAATTATAAAATTATTGGCTTCGCTTCAAAAATTATAATTACATCTTTGTTTTCGTAATTTTCCTACTTTCGAACAGTGTAAAACATTTTTATATTGACAAATGCTTTATTTGCATCGAATTTCATGTAATTTGATACGAAAAACGAAAAAATAAACATATCAAATTTCAACTCGCTGTAATTTATCTCCTGTTTCACCAATTGCCAACCGGTTTGTTTGTAAATGGGGAAGAAATATTACACTTTCAAGTGAAGTGAGTAGAAATTTTGCACTAATGTAAGAAAATTTGTCATCAGACCCAGCGTTACCCCCTTCCCTGGAAACTCAATGAACGTTAATTGTTTTATTACTCTACTTCAAACGCTTATTTCTGAGTTGTAAATAGACTAATTGACAAAGATTTTACTTTATTTTACTCGTAAAAACGTTTTTTTAAATATTTAACAGATAGTTTTGTTAGATCTTTAAATACAAATTTTATTTTCAGTTTTTAATGTGATATAGTCGTGTGTTAAGCTTAAATCGATCACCTAATATAAAAATGGACATCGCTCAAAATATTACAGAATCCATCAAAATTTCTTGCTGATAGTTTAGATATAAATGTTTTCTGTGCATAAAATGAAGCAGTCAAAAATCTTATGAGTGGATCATAAAAAATTCGGCAATTTACGACATGATGTCGAATGCGTAAATTCTTTTATTTATAACTGAAAATATTTTCGAAATTTCATTTAAAAAATGCATTTGCAATAATACCTAAATGAAATAGTTTTATGCAAGAAACAAAACTTGTACAATTAGCGCAATTTGTTTTAGCGTAATTAATTTTGAAAGTTTTTGTCTCTGTTATTTCTCGCGTGGACAAACGCGATTTCTCGCAGAGTATAATGAGAGTTCGCTCAGTGTAATAATAAATTGCGATATCTCGCTTTAAAATCAGGATAAAACCGATCTTTTTTTTTATTTTTACCGCAAAAGTCTCACAGTTTACGATTATTAAATGTAATAAAAATTTAAATAACCGTAAACGTTCTGTAAACAAATTTGAAACATTTGTTAGCTACAAATATTTTCTTATCTTCCCATCAAAAGAAGTCAGAAGGTTCTAAGTGCATTAGTTCTCCCCTTACAAAAAGCAATTGACACCCCACTGTGTTTATGACCTTGTCAGAAACTTTTAAATTGAAAAGGGGTGTGGCGTTTTTGTTTACATTTACTATCTTCGCTTAGTTTTATTGCTTTGACAGTTAAAAACACGGAATAATGGCTTATGTGAATGCGTGTCAGTGTCTGTATCAGTGTCTTCCACTCTTCTTTTACACATATCAGGTTTAACTTCAGATGATTCGTCATCATATATAATTCTTTTTATATCCGTGTCTGATAGTAAAAAGCGTGCATGCTCCTTATGTCTTTTTGCATATATTACACTAGAAATTTTCACTTTACCCATAAAAGTCTCCACAGACTGAAGCGATTAATATGGAAGGACAAATGTAATAGCCCTGGCACATTTTAATTTATGACTACATTCTTAAAAGTAGGTGAAATATAAACTAATAATAGAAAGATTGCAGCTGACGATTTCAACGCGAAAACGTTGGACGTTCAGCGCTGCCTTCTTATAAGCCTACAAGTTTGACAATAAAATTTGAACGTCGCGCCTGATTCCACTGACGTTTCAAACGCCATTGTCAAACTTCTAGGCTTATAAGAAGAAAGCGCTGAACGTCCGACGTACAGGGTTTCACGTTGAAAACGTCGGCCGCAATCTTTTTTATAAGTGCCGAATTAACTAACTTAGGCCTATATTATTTTGGAGAGTACGTTTTAACGTTCAATTTTTAAACTAATAATTTGTAAGCTTATATAAGATGGCCCAGACTGACAACTAGCCGTTAAATTTCTGTATTATTTAACTATTTAGTAAGTCACAATCTACGTAAATATTCCTTAAATTAATTCTTATTTAATAAACAAATCAGAGCGCTTTGATGCACTTTTATAAATTGTTGAAATTCTTCTAATTCTTACCAATAACCAAGTGTATAAAACCAGTAAGCACTTGTGTCATAATGTCAAAAATTTATATATAAATGCCGGAAAAGTCCACTGTTGTGGCGACACGCGAACTCACCTACGACCGAATTTCCACTGTTTAGAAAATCGAACCGATTGGCCACTGGTGGGCCTTAATCGGGAAATATTTACTATAGTTTAAGTTTGTTCATATCTTTTGAATGTTATGAATAAAAGGAAACATCATTCTTAAAATATAAGCAATATTGAAAGTATTAAAAATCTACATCTACTACAAATGTTTTCCTGAAGCTCTACATTATAAACTGAGATTAACATATTCATTTTTGATTAACTTTCTAAAATCTTGTTGTCATGTAAAACAAAATTTTAGTTTATTTCATGTGCAAAATACAGTATATTATTTTTAAAACTGACAATACTCAGAGACATCTGTAGTAACAGCCGGAGTGTCGCCAAATTTGGAAAAGTGAGTAAGGACGACACGGGAAAGAGATTCCGCGAAAAAAAATTATTACCCAAATTCGACGGTAGGGGAGGATTTGGCGCTGCTGTAGCGAAACTCATATGAATTTTCATAACGCGCGTGAACATATACGAAACCGCTCACGCATAAACATTATCGCTGTCGCGATCTCTATGTCGCTTGAGACATACGGTGTCATCTTGCAGTAGTGCTGACCCTTCAATCAAAAATTTATTAAAGACTTATATTGTCCCTCTTTAGTTATTATACAGTTCTTACGTATTAAACTGTCCAAAAAAATGTACAAATGAATTTCCAATTTAAACATTTTTATTATGCGCTTTCCTTGTATCCTAGAAGATTGACAATAGTGTATCGATAGTCAGCGGAATCATTCTCGATATTCTAAACACCATTGTAAAACTTCTAGGCTTACAGGAAACCGGCGCTGACCGTCTGACATACACGTTTCAGTTTAAAACTTCGGCCTCAACCTCGCTAATAATTAGAAACGACATGCCTAGAGAGCCGAAAGCTTTTGAATAATTAATAAATATTCTGTANGCGTACTCCCAAGTATCACTTTGTGGACCCCCTAAAGTACTTTTATCACACTTTGGAAATGAGTAGTCTAGCGAATCCAATCTATTTGAATTGGCGGTTCATGTGGCAATCAGCGAAGGAACTACGGATCATACAACTAGAAAAGATAGAGCGATTATAATGGTAGTAGTTCACCTAGGCAACGAAGAACTGACAGCAGAATCAGATTCAAAGTTAGAAGCTACTTTATCCCAAATTAGTCAATAATTAAAGGAATTGAGAATAAGAGAAAACTGGGAAAAGAAACCTGGACCCAGAAAGTGTCAAATAACACTTCCATTTGAAATTCAAGAATAGAACGATCAACCGCAAAGTTTTTTAAGTAGATTATGTTTCCCCAATACGAGATTTATAAATACGTTTTTCATAATCTCCCAGGGTCAGAGGTGAAAATTTTAGCGAACAGAATAGAAGGTTTTAAGATAACGGATTTTAATCCAAAAATGGAACCAGCAGACTAAAAATTAACCTGCAAAACCAGACAAATCGAATACAAACCAAAAAACAAACATATAGTGGAATAAATAAACTATCAGAACATTAAAAAATATTCAATGATAGAAAGACAAATTGTTCATTATAACTTTCAATTCTTCTTGATCAACAATATCGAAGAATTAACCAGAATAGTTTACTGACCGTTTTCAGATTGTCTAGATCAGGTATGGCGAACCTTTTTGAGTCTGCGTGCCACATATTATACATACTTTTCTTTTGCAATGCTTATGCGTGAAGAAGTTTTAGAATTCTTGTAACAACATTTAAATTTGGCCGAAGGCCGAGCGGTCAAAGTGGTAGCTTATCGCTCTTGTGGACCCGAGAAAACCCCAGAAAATTTTTTGGTGGTGATCCATTCTTCACTACCCCGGCTGTTCCATTTGGGTTTGCAAAATAAAAAAAGCCCTCTTAACGCCCACAGGGCAAAAAGAGTTTTAAGAAAGTATATATAAATAAATAAAATAATATACTGTAATTAAAGTAAATGTAAAGAACCTGATTGAAAAAGATGATAAACCGAAATCGTATAATACGTTACGTGCCGGATAATTTCTTCGACGTGCCACTTTGGGCGCGCATGCTATAGGTTTGCCATCTCTGGTCTAGATTATAGGACGGAATAAAGCAACACGAAATTGTAAATAAGGTTATAACTCGAAATTCAAAAGCAGAATAAAATTCGATAAAAATGAAATGCATATGATTCTATAAAGTTTTACCAAAGTTGAAATATTAACTTAGGAACTGTTAAATCTTCATTCAACATCGATTTCTTAGTTTTTCTATTCCTATAAAACAAATTTAAGACGTTAATAAATGGAACCATAATAAATGATAAAACGGAAAACCATAATAAATGATCAAGGACGTGTTTTTTCGTACATAATCAGTTATCCGAAACACCAATCTTCCGAACAACCCCAGTCCCCAATTAATTCGGATAATCGACGCTCTACTGTACTTCTATGCTGTATATGAAAAAATATGTTCTGTATAACTGTAGAAGTAGACCATTACGTGATTTTTTAAAATTTATTTTAAGAAGACATATTTTATACACATTTCCAAACAAAAACATTTTTGGGTGCGCCCATATAAAACGTACTTTAAAAAATTATAGGGTTTTCAACCGAATGTGTACCATTCGACACACCATTGCTTAAGTTTATTTTTTTGTGGAATATTAGAAAACAGATATATAACGTTTAGTGTGATTTACATCGATGCCAGTTCGAAGTAAACTACATTAAACTTGATAATAATGGATAATAATACTTAGTAATAGATTGTGANATTTTCTTCCCAAGCAAATGTTACACTACATTTATTGCAATGGTAAGACAAGTTGACTAATGAATTGTGAATTGTTTTGTGTTCTTCTAAAGCCTTACGACTGCAGAAAGCTTGAAAACAAATAACGCACATAAATGGGTATAGATCATGCATTATACGAACAAAATTTATATTATATTCAAGATGAACTTCATAATTTTCTTTCCAAGCAAATGTTACACTGCATTTATTGCAATGGTAAGACAAATTGACTAATGAATTGTGAATTGTTTTGTGTTCTTCTAAAGCTTTATGACTGCAGAAGGCTTGAAAACAAATAACGCACATAAATGGGTATAGATCATGCATTATACGATGAAAATCCATGTAAGCTTCAGTTTAAAATTGACAATTACACAAGAAACAAATGAATAGTCTACATTCAAAATGAGTAAAAAGACGCTGAATTAAACGATTTTGTACTTCGAAACGACGATTGCTGCTGACATAATTGCTGGAAATTACATTTGAATAAGTCGTTGTATCGTTACTCCCTTTCATTCCAGTAAAGCAATTATCATGGGGTGTTTGTTACTTCAGTAATGTTTCCCTCAAGTGTCTTCTGCAATGATAATCTAATATTCATTCTTCAGGAAAACATTTATTACATATTTTTAGGGTATGTCTTCAGTATAGAATCTATGATGAGTTAAACACAATGCGTTCTAAAAACGTTTATTACATATTCTTTACTCCCAGGGTTATTTTTCCATGATGTTTCTGAGATGACGATTCAAACTGCTCTTTTGAGCAAAACATTTATTACATGTTTTACATTCGAATGGTTTTTCTCCTGTCTGAGTTCTGAGATGAGAATTCAAATTGCCCAATTGAGTAAAACATTTATGACATGTTTCACATTTTTAGGGTCTCTCTCCTGTGTGGATTCTGATATGACGAGTTAAATTCTGTTTAACAGCCAACGACTTACCACAAATCTTGCATTCGTAGCTCATGATACTATCTACATCTATCAACACCTACAAAGAAAAAACAACATTTAAGAGCTATTTATTTATTATTCAATGTTTTCTTAACCCTTGTAGGATCACCAGACGTCTGTCAGACGCCCTGTGTCAGTTTTTTCAGCGGCATTTTTTTTTTAAATTTTTCAAAAAAATTCAAAAAATTCAAGTTTTCCAATTTTTTTCAGCTGCAAAAAATGCAATAAATAATTTTCTTATTGCGCGCCAACTTTTCTCGGGAAAAAAAATTTAAAAAAAAATGCCAGCCTCTCACAGAAGCCCTGCGACCCTTCTGCAGAAAAAATTCCCCAGAAAAACGCGATTGCGAGAATCACTATTGTTGATCGCGACCATTGTGCGCATCTGTATTATATTTTAGTTTTTCAGCGATCGCAGCTTCGATTCGCTCTTTTGTAGGTCAATTGACTTTGTTTAAGCCAATACATGTTTTGTTACCACTCCTGGGCCATAAATACTTCGGTAATTACATTCCTCTGCCATTTACAGTTGGTAGAACACAATCAAAGGGAAACTCCTTCTAAAGTTTTATTGGGTATCTTCTGTCTTTGTTGACATTACTGTAACTAATCACAGACTTGTGAAAGGAAAAATTGCCGCAAAAAGTCCCGCCTCCAACCTTCGAAGTAAAATGTAAACAATCACAATAAATTCGCTTTTTAAATCGTTTTTTTAGCTCTAAACAACTAATTTAACGTTTTTGACATTAAATTAGGCAATTCTACAATATTTAGGCATGTAAATATATTTTTAAAACTATCTAGCAATAAATATTCCCGGGAAACTCCACCTCCCTATAGTAAGTGTATGGAAGATGTTCTTGCTGTTAATTGGCATTA
>NW_019384671.1:42484-46328 GCF_000671375.1 Centruroides sculpturatus | reverse complement strand
AAAGTATTCGATTATTATAAGAATAGTAAGTGATTTGGTTTTCGTATTAACCAGCTTTTGTTTTATCAGAATAATTTCAGCAAATTTGTAAGATTGTTCAGTAAGAAATAACTTAATATAAAATTAAGAAGCAGCTAAATTAAATGTAAAGAACATGCCAATACGAGAAAACGTAAGCAACACCTCTAAAAGTTCTACAATCATGAGAATTTCACACCAAAAAAATTTAATTTTTAGAACCACACCATGACACGTGAAGTAAACCGTGTTTAATACGGTTTACTTCATGTGACTACCATTTAAATATGGGTCAATTTCTCACAAAGCACTTTTTCCTGAAGGTGTTCTTCTCCTTTGCAGTTTTTTCTAGTGTTGCGTTGCTTATTCCAGATTTTCTTCATAAAAAGACGTTATTTTTTCAACTTTTCTAAATTTATAGTTTAATGTGTTTTTAATAATTTAACTATTATATATTAATTCATGTATTATCTTTTTGCAGATAAACATTGCACTGTATTCTACAGTATTAACAACATTGAAGCATAGTCTTCATACTTGCAACAAGTGAAAAGATACTAATGAAAAATATTGTAATGTGTGATTGAAACATGTTTTCATACAATGGAATCTTTTTATTTCAAATACTTTCAGATTGCACTAATTCATGATGATAACAGAATAATAATATCAATAACAAAATTAAATATGCACAAAATGAATTAAAATATATTATTATTAAAAATTAATAATATGGTTAAAAATTGCGGCCCAGTGTTGTGACGATGTCACAATAGATAATTGCTTGTTGTTAGTATAAAAATTATTTGTTTAAAAAATATAACAACAGATTGAACTACAGACAGTTTTATTTATTATTAATAATAGAATAAAAGTTACATTTTGATGAAAACCTAAAAGACAGCTGGGAAACATGCAACACATTGCTAGAATTTTATATTTATTAGAACATTTTTAACTATTGTACATAACATTATTTCGTCAAAGGTGTACTGTACTTCCTACCGGCAAAATACGATACATGCGGTTACATTTACTAAGAACTGAATTTACTACAGTTAATAGTTATCGTTAAAAATGACAGCATACGCTTCTGATATAGAAAATATAATGATTTAGTGAGCGATTTGCCTCGGCCAGTTTTAATCTTTCTGTTTTAAAACTTATTCAGTAATCTATTTATCAATTACATCATTTTTTAATAATTCATTTATTCATTTTTTCACCAAATGATCGAAAAATTTACTTAAATCTGTTGTTTTTATGTCAGATAAGTTATACAACCTACAAACGAAGAGAAAGTTGATAGTTTTAATTACTGATAATGCTAGTCACATATTAAAATCAGCGAAAATACTGTAGGTCTTATACCTATATTTAATTTACGTAGTCAGTTGGCTGAATGCTTATATAGACTTAATTAAGCTACATTTCAAACCATGGAGAAACTAAGAGCATTGGTTATAAAACTGTTTATTTAAGTACCTCTGCGAATAGAATTTTTGTTTCGAACAATTTCTCAGCTTAACCAGATGATAGACTGTTCAGTAAATTTAGCTACTTCCCACAGTTTAATAATATAATGAATTTCAAAGTGTTTTTTTCCTGTTTGTAAAATGTTCTTGGGATGAACTGTGGCAGATGAGCACGGTCAAAATGCTACCTGAATGTCTGACGGTTTTTCTATAGCTTATATAGTTTTAAAACTTCCAATAGAAGTTGCAAATGTACTAATTTGAGGTAAAAAGTTACAATTTCTATATCTATTCGGGATGTATTTGCATTTTGGAGTTAAAAATTCTACAAATAGTTTTACACGTGCTGCTATTTTTTAAATAAGTGACTACATATTAATTAATTCATACAATTGTAGACAATATATTTACAAATATTTAGGTATATATCTTATGTTTTCAAGGGAAAAACATTCCATACTTTTCTATTTCTTAGTACTGTTAGACACATTTTTACTGCTAAAATCTGCATTGCATACTTTTTCTTTATTCATCACACCACTCACTTGAATCAACGAAGATAATGTCGAGTAAAGTCCGCTAATCACCTAAGAAGTAAAGCAATTTTTATATGTGTTTAAATTCACAATGATATTTCAATGTATTACTCACCCTTATTACAAAATTTCTTTTGACGTAAAAGAAATCACCTATCGAAATTCCTAATGAGTTTCTTCCATATCTTTTCATAAAATTGAGTATCTAAAAATGAAGAAATTTCATGATCATAATTGAAATAATTAGTGATGGAAATATTTCATTTCGGGTCGTAGTTAGAAATGCTAATGTTTCTCCTTGCACTCCTATCCAAAAACCCTTAAGAATATTAACTGAATTCTGATACCTTAGTCAGAATCTTCTGACTAAACAAACTTAAAATTCAAAAAATATAATAATAAACTTACCTTCAACTTGAATAATGGTGATAAATCTGCAACAAACACTTTTTCCATAGAAATGAAATCGTCGTACAACTAAATAAATAAATGTGATGTTAAAATCAAAAACATGTAATTTAACAAAGTAAATTACAGCCAAGTTATAAAAGGCCGTGCTATTTACTCGTTTGCTCGATTCATTTTCTACAAATTTGTGGAAAAAATAAGAGTGGTAAACTGAATTAATTAGTTGTACCACTGTTACGTTAGCACCGTCTAAGACCTAGAATCACGTAAGTAAAGTTTCATTGTTGTGACTCTATGTTGTAAATTTAATTTTAAATTATTGTTGTTTACTAGAAAACAAACAAAAAAACTGAGTTTTATCTTTGATACTGCTTCCTGTTTGTGACCAATCAATTAATATAAGTTTTACTACTATTAAGAATCTTATAAGGTAAAAAATAATAAATTGAAATAACCAGTACAACTGTAGTTTTTATAGTAATAGATATCAAAATTTGATATAGACTATTTAAGATTCCATATGTATTACTTATTATGAAATAATATAGAAAAGTGTATGATATTTTAAATTTGTACTCACCAACAAAGTGAAAGCAGACAATTTCCAACACAGTGCAACAAATGCAAACAGCGAAATTATAGAAATACACGAGATGACAATACGTAAATAGAATTCCATCTTTACAAACAATCCAGCATACAACACGAAAGAAGTGATGTAAACCAAATGAGTATGAATAAAGAGGAGNTGCTATATTCTATATTTTAGAGCGTATTTTTACTAGTTTGCATGTTATTTGACTTTACTTAGATAAGAAGATTTTTTAACAAAAGCTTCCAGCTAAAAAATTAACCAGGAAACTTATTACTTCCGGATGTTGGGTAATCGCAAAAAAAAATTAACTGATTGCTTATTATAGTGTATTATTGCATAAAGTGTAGAAAAAAATATATAAAAGGTGTCAAATATTTACTATTTGAAGCAGAAATATACAGTATATTGATAAACTTTGTGGCATTGCTTCACGATGACAATTGACTCCTCTCCCTGCTAAGAAATTTGAGAAGTAGTGTGAATTATGGCAATAACTTCTCCCCCGCTCTAGATAAAGAGCTGAAGTTTGTTTTGTTTAAAAGAAAACAGGTGTGTCTAGCTAACAAATGTTTCAAATTAAACAGAACGTTTACAGATTTTTAAATTTTTACTTTTTTCCTAAAAAATTTAAAATTTTTATTACATTTAATAATCGTAAACTGTGAGACATTTGCGGCAAAAATAATGAAAATAGGCGATTCTAGCCCGATTTTAAAGCGAGATATCGGAATTTATTATTACACTCAGCGAAGTCTTATACTCTGCGAGAAATCGCGTTTGTCCACGCGATAAATAACAGCGACAAAAATTTT
>NW_019384671.1:0-36604 GCF_000671375.1 Centruroides sculpturatus | reverse complement strand
GATGAACACATTTAGATTGCAACCGGAATGTCTGAAAGTTTTTGTATAGATTGTGCTTTGAAAACTTACAATACAAGTTGCAAATGTACTGATTTGAGGTAAAGAGGTACAATTTTCATATCCATTCGGAATATATTTGCATTTTGAAGTTAAAAATTCTAGAAATAGTTTTACACGTACTACTATTTTTTTCAATAAGTGACTACATCTTAATTACTTGATACAATTGTAGACAATACATTTACAAATATTTAGGTAAATATTTTATGTTTCCAAAGGAAAACACTACTTATCTATTTCAAAGTACTGTTAAACACATTTTTACTGCTAAGATTTGCATTGCATAATTTTTCTTTATTCATCACACCACTCACTTGAATCAACGAAGACAATGTCGAGTAAAGTCCGCTAATCACCTAATAAGTAAAGCAATTTTTATATATGTGTTTAAATTCACAATGATATTTCAAGGTATTACTCACCCTTATTACAAAATTTCTTTTGACGTAAAAGAAACCACCTATAGAAATTCCTAATGGGTTTCTTCCATATCTTTTCATAAAATTGAGAATCTAAGAATGAAAAAATTTCATGATCATAATTCAAATAATTAGTGATGAAAATATTTCATTTCGGGTCGTAGTTAAAAATGCTAATGTAGCTCCTACGCAAAAACTCTTAAGAATATTAATTTAATTTTGAATCCTTAGGCAGAACCTTCTGACTGAAAAAACTTAAAATTCAAAAAATATAATATTAAACTTACCTTCAACTTGAATAATGGTGATAAATCTGCAGCAAACAGTTTTTCCATAGAAATGAAATCGTCGTACAACTAAATAAATAAATGTGATGTTAAAATCAGAAACATGTAATTTAACAAAGTAAATTACAGCCAAGTTATAAAAGGCCGTGCTATTTACTCGTTTGCTCGATTCATTTTCTACAAATTTGTGGAAAAAATAAGAGTGGTAAACTGAATTAATTAGTTGTACCACTGTTACGTTAGCACCGTCTAAGACCTAGAATCACGTAAGTAAAGTTTCATTGTTGTGACTCTATGTTGTAAATTTAATTTTAAATTATTGTTGTTTACTAGAAAACAAACAAAAAAACTGAGTTTTATCTTTGATACTGCTTCCTGTTTGTGACCAATCAATTAATATAAGTTTTACTACTATTAAGAATCTTATAAGGTAAAAAATAATAAATTGAAATAACCAGTACAACTGTAGTTTTTATAGTAATAGATATCAAAATTTGATATAGACTATTTAAGATTCCATATGTATTACTTATTATGAAATAATATAGAAAAGTGTATGATATTTTAAATTTGTACTCACCAACGAAGTAAAAGCAGACAATTTCCAACACACTGCAACAAATGCAAACAGCGAAATTACGGAAATACACGAGATGACAATACGTAAATAGAATTCCATTTTTACAAACAATCCAGCATACAACATGAAAGAAGTGATGTAAACCAAATGAGTATGAACAAAGGGGAGAAAAATCTTCCATTTTTCATTTAAGTTTCCGAAGAATTCCCAAATTTCCACGTGTTTTTCGAACATCTCTTCTACTTGTTCCTTTAGTGAGTAGCTTCTTATTTTCAGTTGAGTTAACTCTTCAGAAAGCTTAATACATCTTTCACCAATCAGAAATAATGTGGCTCTAAATATTAAAAATAAGGAGAAAATTTGACCCGCACAATAAATCAGTAATACTGTATGAAACACGGAACAAATCAATGCTTCTGTGTCTGTTCCGTTTTGTCTTTTAATTTCAAGAAATAAAGAAAAGTACGATACAATGGGAAACGTAGTAAATATCCCCACCATTATGAANTAAAAAAAAACATTTTTATGAGTAAAATAAAGTAAAAACTTTGTCAATTAGTCGATTTACAACTCAGAAGAGAAGTGTTGAAAATAGAGTCATAAAACAACTAACGTTTATTGACTTACGCGGTAGGGAGTAACGCGGGGTCTGATGACAAATTTTCTCGCAGTAGTGAAAAAATTCTACTCACTTCACTTGAAAGTGTAATATTTCTTTCCCATTTACAAACAAACCCGATACCAATTGGTGAAACAGGAGATAAATTACAGCGAGTTGAAATTTGATATGTTTATTTTTTGCGTTTTTCGTATCAAATTACATTAAATTCGATGCAAATNTACAATGGGAAACGTAGTAAATATCCCCATCATTATGAAAGAAACCACTAATAAATATTTACGCATCGCGCTGACATTCTTCAGTTCTTCATAGTAACTGCTTTTCACACAATGAAATGAAAGTTTATTCCGTTTTAATAGTGTAAATTGTCCGGCAACATACTCGATAAGAATAAATGTTATTACTGCTGCAGATAATGCGTAGTCATTAAAAACACGAAGTACTCGTAAAGCATAAATATCGGGTTCGTTAATTCTTATGAAGCACACAAATGCTACAGTCCAAATAAATGTTTCAACTAAACGATTATAAATGTCATATAAAAATAATAAAATGTTTGTTCTTCGTTCTTCTGTTTTTTCCTTGATGCACTGACAAGGGATGCAGATGTCCAGACCGAATAATTTCGCAGAATTTAATATTGGGAATAAGATATACGCCAAGCAAAGAGATTTATGTGAAGACAATGGCATGTTAGATTATTTTACTGATTGCTGTTATTACTTCTTCGGTTCTTCTGTGAAAATGATGGAGTATATTCGTGCTCACGTTTATAAATTTNCGATAGCAATCGGTGAAACAGGAGATAAATTACAGCGAGTTGAAATTTGATATGTTTATTTTTTGCGTTTTTCGTATCAAATTACATTAAATTCGATGCAAATAAAGCATTTGTGTCAATATAAAAATATTTTACACTGTTCGAAAGTAGAGAAAATTACGAAAACAAAGATGAAATTAAAATTTTTGAAGCGAAGACAATAATTTTAGTTTTAGAAAAAAAATGGATTCTGTCCCGTGACAAAAGTGCGTTTAGTAAGTTACGCGCTTTAGAAAGGGTAAATAGTTTTATTTCTGTTGAATAAAAAGGTGTAATATGATTACTTAGTTTATAATATCGTTGTATTTGAAATTTAAACGCATAAAAATTAGATGGATTTTCCTCTAGGTTATTACCTTTACCAAAAATTATCAATATTAAACGATAATAGAAGCTTGCAGATAGAAAAGTTGTCTGTGTAGAATATACGAAAAGTGTAAAACTAAAAATAAATTTCGCTACAGTAATAAAACCAAAACCAACGTACCTAATGCATTAACATGTTTCTGTAAATTGTTGCATAATTGACAAGGCAACATCTAAAATTACTTACAAGGCATAAATTTCGAAAAAATTTTGTTTTACAATATATCCTAATGACATTCAAGGCCCACTCAAACCAAGAATGTACCGAAAAAATCAATCATCGTTTTTTCTTTGTATTTACCTTACAATTCTTACACTTCGTACAGCCATAAGTGTCTAATTATAGGAATTTTCAACTAAAGATTATTTCGGAAATTTTTTTCGGTACCAAGATNAAACAAAATAAATATATTGAAAAATATAAAAGTAATAAAAAATTATACTTCAGATGTTAATTTAGTATCAAAAACGTAAAATATTTGAGTAGCCCAAGACATAGCCAATGATTGAAGCGCCATAGCATTGGCAAAAATTTAAATTTGCCGACTGGAATTCTTTCGGATGATTGACGTTTCGGATGATTGACTTTCGGAAAATCGACGCTCTACTGTATTTCCTTCAAATAATGATAAGTTCACATAAAAACACGATATAAAATGTTTACGTTCAAACTGTGCATAAAACGTAGTCTGAACATAAGTTAAATCAAGCTACCCCAATTAAGTAGGCTAACAAATTATTGCATGGCCAAATTTATTACATGTGTGAGATGCCAAGGGTACAGGTTTGTTACCTATATCACTTACGGGCACGCAATCGAAAGATTGGCTCACTAAACTTTTTCAAGGAGGGCTCTTAATTTTGTTTAAAACGATCTGGGCTGCAAAGTGTAGATCTACGTCAGGATTCCTTGACACCAGTTAATCGGTTTTAGATACGCGGATTAACACGCGTTTTCTCTTATTCGGGAGTCGGAGGAACGTAGGAAATGAATGTCTAACAGAAACCAAACCCTTTCATAAAACAAATAAAACATTTAATGAGTCAGAATATAAAGTATACAAAGGATGAATCTATACTAAGTCTAAATCTATCTTATAACTATCTTAAACCTAAGCCTGACGGGTGAGAGAGTTTACATCGATCTATCCGAGTTTTTATTACCTTCTTCCTTAGGTCTTTCGTATCTTTTTCTATATGATGGTCTTCGTCCTTTCTCTGTTCTCTTTTTGTATTTTCTTATGTAACGGGCACTTTCGTATAGCGAGAGCTTTCTTCGTATGGCAATACCCTTTCTCGGCGGACTGTTTCTTTCGTATCGTATTTCTTTTTGTTGCAATACCTCTTTTCGACGGACTGCCTATGTCGTATATTCGGATTCTTTCATATGGCAATACCTTTTCTTGACGGACTGCCACGAATGGCGGGAAAATGTCCCTTTTATTGGCTCTGCAGTAACGTGTGCAAAACCCGACTCATTATGAGTTAGCCTGGGAAAGGAAATCAACTTCCCTTCAAAACTGTTGTTTCCTCCGTCTTTAGATAAAATCTGTTGAAGTTTAAAATATTATTTTCTATTATATTAAATCCTTTCTTTACCTTGTATTTTGGTAAAAATGATCCACCCTTGAACGTTTTCAGATCTCACAATGCCAGTATGCTCAAATTAAACAGTTTTTGTGTAGTATATTTGTGCAGTCTTCTCAAGAGTAGTGTAACATGAAATAATAATTTTGCAAGGTACGATTAATATTTTCATAGAATTTATATTTTTGTGCATTTTTAACGCACCAATAGCAGATTGGATACACTACGAAACACTAGATGTAGGAGTAAACTTCACCAATAATAATTGCATGTATTTTTTGTATTTTGTTATATGAAATAATATATAATAAGGTCAGTTTCTCAAAATTATTCTTCCTGGGAGGTGCTCTCCTTATGTAGCATTATTTTTGCTATAATTTAAACCCAAAAAATGTAGCAGTAATATTACTTCTAGTGTCAAATGTATAGTGGTAAATTGTCCTCTATGCGTTGTCCAAAATGTATAACTAGTCACAATCAAATTTTGAAAAGTTATCATTAAGTAAGATCTTTCTGCTTTTACTGCAATGACCTCGATGCTTTTACTGCAATCGTAAAATATTTCTCTGCCGTTAGACAAACACATATTGATCTGTTTTCTTCCGTCTGTTATGCAAATTTGAATAAAGGAAATCAATTAAACTAATGCAGACAAATAACTCGTCCAGTTTTATCCATACATATATTAATAACTATATTTAATACTAGTATATAAGGTGCAGTTTATGGAAACATTTGAATATATATAGCATATTTGATACGAATTTTATACTGTAATTTAAGTAATGAATTACAGTTACTGAAGAAAAATATGTAATAAAAATTCTAGAAATGTATAAATGTTTATTATAATATTTATACTATTAATATTTAACATTTTCAATATATGTTTTAAGAAAAAATTTTCAAATACAAATACTTGCCCGTACTCGTGTATTCTTTTCTAATTTGGATATCTTGAGCCGTTGTTACCAAGGTTTGACAAGTTCTCAGCAATAGAATTTCCTGAAGCAGCGATTACACTTTGAAATTTTTATCAGCTTACGCAACTGAAATTGCAAGGGGTATGCACGTTATTTAAGAAACTCCATCTATATGAGTGAAACAGTAAAACATTTCTTGTTGATGCGCTGATTGCAAGTGTTCACAGCCAATAAACAGTAGACCATTTGTTTACGTCACCTCGACTATGGAAAATGATGGCAAATTAGAAAAGTTGATCAATATCAAATAGTGAAAAGTCGAATATCGATTTGTAGTGAAATTTTTTCACTAAAATTAAAGCTTTTTTGCGGAAACTCGATAACTATCACTACTCGTCAAGAATACTTGGGAAGAATTCGGACCTAAATACTGTAAAAATTAAAAGATTGGTATTATTGACCTGTTGTGCCGTGTTGTGAAGTCGCATAGTAATGAGGTAAGTTGATATCAACGCGCCCCTTTGTTCAAGTTATTAGTAATTTTCCTGAAAAAAACTAACATATTTCTTAGTTTTTTTTCAGGAAGATAAACACAATAACCGGATTTGTTTAATTATAAATATGAATTTTCGACTTACTATCAGTCCCTTTTGAAAGATTGATGAGTTGCAGATAGTGAATTGCCTTTTCGTAACTCGACAAATATCTGACAGCTGAGTGTGGGTTCTTGAATGAAAAAGTTGACAAACGGATTCAAAAAATAGAGCGCTGTATTACAATTCATTACAGTAGAGCGTCGATTATCCGAAAGTCAATTATCCGAAACGTCAATCATCCGAAAGAATTCCAGTCGGCAAATTTAAATTTTCGCCAGTGCTGTGGCGCTGCAATCTTTGGCTATGTCTTGGGCTACTCAAATATTTTACGTTTTTGATACTAAATTAACTTCTGAAGTATAATTTTTTATTGTTTTTATATTTTTCAATATATTTATTTTGTTCGTATAAAATAAAAAAAAAACAATTTTTAACGATACAATAGTCTTCGTTAGGCTTAACATCGACGAAAATTCAACGCGAAGCGACACACAACGGAAAAAAATGTCATGATGGGATAAATTAATAAATTTATTCGTACGTAATCGGTTATCCGAAACATCGATCTTCCGAACAACCCCAGTCCCCAATTGATTCGGATAATCAACTCTCTGCTGTATTGTTTAAGCCTGAATACATTGCATGTACTGTACTACAGAAGTAGGCGAATGGATAAGAATACTGAACATTGATCTTGAGCTCGAATCATACTAATGGGTTAGCTGAATGAAATTTTTCAGATTTTCGTTTCATGTTTAACAGCTAACTAGGAGCTTCTATACAGTAGAAAGTCATCTTGTGAAGAATATTGTAGACAAGTGGCCAATGTATATTCTACTAAAAAAAAAAACTTTCAAAGTTTAAATTAAAGATAATTGTTAAAAATTCTTTCTTCTATGATGAAACACAAGAAATGAACACTGCAGAAAACGACTGAATGTAATTAGACGTTATGAATCGATAATAATTTGTGGCGTAATAAACACTAGTATTGTGTTTTTATTCTAAAGACACATGGCAAATTTTCCAAATATTAGTTGATGTGTCTTTAGAATAAAAACACAATACTAGTGTTTATTACGCCACAAATATAAACAGGGCACGGTTTCAAAAAGAAAATCAACAAATCGATAATAAGTTAAAATTTATTAATACTTTTAATTAAATTTTGCAATTCGATGTTTATTGCATGTCATTTGCAATTAAAATAAGAACAAAGTCGATTAAAGTTGTTGCGTGAATGTCATCACGTATAATTGATGCGTGATGAATTTCACGCAATGAAATGAATTTTATTTCAAATGTTAAACGTTTAAAATTATTTTTGAAAAATTGTCATTTGTATAAAGTTACATCAACTTTCGACTATGCATTTTGCGACATTTTTCTATTATTGCTGAGCAGTTTGTATATGCAGATGTATAAGAATATATAGAAAGTTCTGGGAGACTATCCACATTTTGGATAAGATAATTGAATCTTTTTTCTTTTATAGAATTATTGCAGGGAAATTTGCATGTATTGTAAGGATGATCAGATATTGGATACTTTTCACGTGATTGCTAAATGCTCTAAGTTAGAAAAAATTCGGGAAAGTATGTTTGGAACTTCTATTATTCCGTTGGAGAATTTTTTGGAACTTATTACTAATATAATGATCCCTTGTACGGAGTGACGTACATCGTTGTTTATTTTGAATATTGGAGTATTCGTTTTTTGCCGAAAGGTGGCATTTTTTTTAAAGTGTGCTTGTGGCTAAGAAGTGTTGGGAGACTATCCATATTTTGGATAAGATAATTGAATCCTTTTTCTTTTATAGGTAAGTTTGCTTGTTTAATTATGTCTCAAGGCAGAAAGAGGAAGACTTATTCACCGACTATACCGGAGAGAACACCAAGTAGACCTAGAAGGAGTAGTTTAGGTCAGGAGGAGGAGGTTACCGAATTACTGCAAGATTCGAATTTTGACGTATCGGAAGGTGTTCGTTTATTATTACGTATGCATGCTGCTCTTAATGGCAAGGTGGAGGATTTTATAAAGCGACTCGACCATCTTACGGAATGGCTTAAGAATGTGGATGAGGCACTTGTTGATTTTGAGGTTAGATTAGTGGATATTGAGGCCAGGATTGGTTCGGGCGGATCGGAGTCGGTGAGTTCTTCTCTTATTGATAATATTAGTACGAAAGTCTCGAAAATGGAACGAGAGATAGATTACATGGATAATCAGCGAAGAATTAATAATGTAATAATACATGGTTTGGAGGAAGGGGCTGGAGAATCGGCTAATGATACTTTAGAGGCAGTTAAACTCTTTGCTATGAATAAGCTGAATTTGCCTGTGTTGAGATATGTTGATGCTAGGAGAGTTGGAAAGAAATTTGGTGATAGGCCTAGAATAATAATTTGTCAGTTTGGGTCTCTTAATGATAAATTATCTTTTAAAAAAGCTGTTTTTGAGTCCCGTAATTTGAATGTATTTGTTAATGATGACTTTTCTCAACGAATAAGAGATATAAGGTATAAGTTAAGGATGTTTGAAAAACAAAAGAAATCTGAAGGTGCTCAGAAAATCCGTTTAACTTATGATAAAATATTTATTGATGGAGTGAAATACGGATATGATGAGAATTCGGGTAAAATTATTGTTGTTTCTTCATAGCAACAATAATTTTATATACCTCTATACCTAGTGTACCTCTATAATGATATTGAATTGTGCTGGTATTAAAAATAAACCGTATTCATTTCGGAGGTATACATCGCAATTTAATTTAGTTTTTGTGTCTGAAACATGGTATTCTTCTAAAAGTAATAATCTGGAAGTTTTATCGGATTATAATTGTATTATTGGTAATGCTTTTAGAGACGGTTGTAGGGGTAGATTTAAGGCTGGATGGTTGCTATTTANAAAGTAATAATAATAATCTGGAAGTTTTATCGGATTATAATTGTATTATTGGTAATGCTTTTAGAGACGGTTGTAGGGGTAGATTTAAGGCTGGATGGTTGCTATTTATAAAAATTTGATTTTGTTATAAAGTACTTTATAAAGATGATTTTGTGGTTTTGATTAATATTATATTTCCGGTGGGAGAATTTTTGTTATGTTTTGTATATATGCAAGAACATAATTGGCAGGAAGTATTTGAGACACTAAATAATTTTGATTTCAATGAAGATTTAAATTTAATTATTTTGGGTGATTTTAATGCTCGGATGGGTGAGGGAAATGTTATTCCTGACTACATTGGTAATGTTTATGATATTGATTTGGTTAAAAGAAAAAGGAAATCTAAAGATGTGATTGTAAACAGCAGAGGGAGAAAGATGCTTCAATTTTGTGCAGATAAAAATTTATTAATATTAAATGGTAGAACGTCTGGCGATGAAGCTGGGGAATATACATTTGTGTCCAGCTTGGGTTCTTCAGTTATTGATTTTGGTTTAACAACTTTTTCTGTATGGGGTTGTGTTAAGTCGTTTTCTGTGGATGATAATTGTATTTTTTCGGATCACTTTCCTATGGTATTATGTTTGAATAAACCTGGTCAATCTAAGGTGAATAATAATGGGAGCTGGCATGAAAGAATTTTTTGGAATGATGAGTCTATAAATAGTTTTATGTTTGAGTTGGAGAAGTGTCTGTTAGACTGTGATTCTGTTTCTTTATCAGATGTTAGTAAATTAATTGTTGAGATAGCTAGTGCTAATAATATGAATGTAAAACCAAAAGATTATATAAATACTAACAATTGGTTTGATTTAGATTGTCGTTTAATGATTCGTAACAGAAATAGAGTTTGGAGAGCTTTTAAGAAAAATGGTTTGGAATCATACCGTAAATTATTTGTGTTATTTCGTGGCTTAGTTAAAAATATTTGTTTAGCTAAGAAGAAAAAGTTTTTGTATTCGGTTCAGAATTCTGGGATTTTCCGTAAAAATAATAAATGGTTTTGGAACCTAAGTAAAATTAGAAATTATAATAGTAGAGTGAACATCTCTTTGGAGGAATGGTATACTTATTTTTACTCCTTATATGGTTCTTCACTTCCTTATATTGTAGATTTGTCTGTTTTTAATGAATGTTTAACTTGGTCTAATGAAATTTTGGATGCAGCTATTTCGAACTCTGAATTGAGTTATGTTTTAAATAAAATTAAAGTTGGTACTGCGCCTGGGGATGATGGGATACCTTCTGAATTTTGGAGAATGGATTCTGTTTTTCCGATATTGCTTAGAAGCTTTGATAGGATCTTAAGATCTGGGGAAGTCCCAAAAGATTGGAGTAGTGCTATTTTATGTCCAGTATATAAAAATGGATCTAAGTTGATCCCGAGTAATTACAGAGGAATTTCTTTGCTGAACTGTGTGTCAAAGATATTTTGTAATATATTGTATTATAGGTTGATTACCTGGTTAAATTTAAACGATGTTTTATTTGAGAATCAGGCCGGATTTCGTGAAAAATATTCTACGCTGGACAATATTTTTATTCTGCATACTCTTATTACTAAGACATTAATGAAAAAAAGGAGAAAAGTTTATGCATTTTTTGTTGACTTGTCCTCAGCTTTCGATACTGTAGATAGGAATTTAATGTGGAAAAAACTCTTGAAATATGGTATTAGTTTTAAATTTGTTTCCTTGCTTACTGAATTATATAAAGAGTCTAATGTGAAGATTAAATGGGGTCGTCTATGTTCTAGGTCTTTTTTCACTGTTACTGGTGTTAAACAGGGCTGTGTTTTAAGTCCTGTTTTGTTTAGTGTATATTTAAATGATTTAATTGAACAAATAACTAATTCTGACTATGAAGGTATCGAGGTGAATGGCATTAACATTAAAATATTGGCCTATGCAGATGATATAGTTTTAATTGCCGACTCAGTTAGAGGCTTACAAGGATTTATTAATATTTTGGATAAATATTTACTAGAAAATAATATGAGCTTGAATATTATGAAATCTAAAGTTGTTGTTTTCCGTAATGGTGGTAAACTTGCTAAATTGGATAAATGGTGGTTTAGGAATGATGTAATACAGATAGTTTCCCAATATAAATATCTGGGTGTTGTATTCAGATTTAATGGTAAATTTAAATATCATATTCAGACTGTTAAAAAGAATGCCTTTGTTAAAACTGATAAAGTTATTCAAATGTGTAGATCGGCGAAATTGCGAAATTTGAAAGATTGTCTAAGGATTTTCAATTCAATTGTTAAATCATCTATGTTATATGCATCTGAGGTTTGGGGATACCAATATGACGAATTGGATCCGGTTCTGGTTAATTTTATAAAAAAGTTATTTGGTTTGTCTCGTTGCACCCCAAATTATTTGATTTTTATGGAATGTTCGTTATTACCTTTATCTTTTACATTATTGAATAAATGTTTGAATTGGACTTTTAGGACTATTGCATTGAATGAAAAACGATGGAGCAGAATTTGTTTGTGTTATGTGCTTAATAAGAGGGACTTTCTGTGGTCTAAAAGTCTAAGGGAAATTTGTGTTAATAATAGTATTAATTTTGATGAATTATTAAATAAGCATGATAGTTGTTCTATTTTGAAATTAAATTATTTTGACAATTTTATTATGGATTTGAATCAACGAATTAATGCAAGCTCTTATAATGATTGGTACAAGCACTTAAATAAATCTTTTTTTTGACTGTTCGCTTTATAATAATAATAATTCTTTCAATATTGGTGCCACAGTAATGCAAATTAGATGTAATTCCCTTAATTTTTTACAGAATTATCGCAGAGAAATTTGCATGTGTTGTAAGGATAATCAGATTGATTAATAATTGGATGCTTTTCACGTGATTGCTAAATGCTCTAAGTTAGAAAAAATTCGGGAAAATGTGTTTGGAACTTCTATTATTCCGTTGGAGAATTTTTTGAAACTTATTACTAATATAAGGTATTTCGATTTAATTAATTTTGTTCAAAAGATTAAATTAATTTTTAGGTAATCTTTGTTGATTTTTTATTTTTGTTTTAGTGATCCCTTGTACCTACATCGTTGTTTATTTTGCATGTTGGAGTATTCGTTTTTTGCCGAATAGTGGCATTTTTTTTCCTTAAAAGTGTGCTTGTGGCTAAGAAGTGTTGGGAAACTATCCACATTTTGGATAAAATAATTGAATCCTTTTTCTTTTATAGGTGGGTGTAATTAATGTTTTTATTCTTTATTTAATGATGTTTTTGGTTGGATAGTTCTCCCTATGATGATTTTTTGTTATTATGTTATATGTTTATATTTGGATAGTGGGTTTTCAGATATTTATTTTCAGATATTTATTTTGATGTTTATAATAATACTTGTATAATTTTTGTTTTGATTTATGTGTATGTTAATTTTCTCTGTAATAATGGATGGAATATGATATTTCTTTGTGTAATGTACATGTAACGAATTATTGTATACCCCGCATCATGGGCTCTGCCTAGTATGTCTAATTAAATAAAATATAGAAAGTTCCTATGAACTAGTTTGGTGCGATATGTAAACGCAATGCAACACAATGCGTATCTACTTTAGGAAGATGCATCTCTAAAGGACTTTACAGAAAAGTGTTTTGTTCACTTGTTAGTTAGGAAGAAAAATCCATAATTTTTAAGTTGCGCTTGTCTACTGACCTGGCCTCTTAACGTTTTCTAGATTTTTACACGTTAGTGACACTTGAATAGAAGCCAAAATATAAAAGTGCTCGTTGAAGGCAATGGTACAGCGAACGTAACTGGCACCCGGGGCATGGCACTTTGTTGATGCCCCCTCCAGAAACAAATATAGTTTGTCTTGGAGAGCATTTGGGCGCCCCTCAGCGAGTGGCGCCCGGTGCATGATAAACCCCTTACCCCTCCTCGCTACGCCACTGTTTGAAGGCATTTCTCCTACTAATTTCGTATAACTCGTGAAAACTATGTGTAAAAACAAACCTCGGTTTATTTTGTAGTTTGAAAAATTGAGAAGGACTAGGATTTGGCAATGAAAATTATTTCCAAACGGATTTTTTTTTCGAAAGCAGCCGGAATGCCTGTAACCTATTATATACTTTTGAAAGGTATACAATAATTTAAAATTAGTAGATTGCTGTGGATTCCAGAATTGGCACGTTTAAACAGAAGCTAAGAATTTTTTAATTTTTAAATATAAATTCTTTATTTTCTTATCAATGGAACCTTACATTTTGTTAAGATAAAGTTCTCTTTGATATTTTATTTATTGTGAGCATTTTTATAATATGATTAAATTAAATATAATTGCACAAATGTCAAATCTGTGTACGTAGATAATCAAACAAATTTAATGTCTTCTTGAAAATGAATGCAGATCACTATCGTTAGGATTTAAATACGCTTAGATGCCAATAATATATGAAAAGTTATTTAAAACGTTTGAACTATACCTTCGAAAATACAAACAAAAAAATTTGATTTTACAATTGATCCTACTCTTATAGACACCAGAACTAACTACCACGACCGAAAAGATAGCTCGAAATATATATTTAATTGGTAGGAAATCCAAATTAGCCACTAATCATCCACAGCAAACAATAGCCTGTTAAACTTTTTGGCAACCTGCACTGGTTAATCCCACCTTCAAACTGACTGGAATTCGTACTTTCTTAATCAGTGCCATGCTTTACTTACTTTTTCAGCTTTATATAATATTCTATGCAACTTTATGATTATCTATCGCTCCTGCATTTATATCAGTAAATCACACAAGTTAAGCTTGTCTTTTTAGAATTGATGCATATATCTATTTTTTTTTATTTATATCTCGTGAGTTATGTTTTATACGTCATTAATATTAACAATACAATTATTAATGCATATGATTATCTAATAGGGACATCACCAGCATTAACTCTTTATGATACTTAATGTCTTCAATTATTATCAATTTGCTTATAGCAATTGTGTTTGTAAGAGCGTGAATATAATCTTTAATTGCATGTAGGCTATACATATAAGTAAATTAAATACGCTAATTTATAATTTTTTGTGTATTATTTGATCTACAAATAAAATTTTGTATTAAGCGAAATTTCTGTAATAATCGCATTATGATTTATAATAGTGTATAAAAAAAGTTTTACTATTTACATTAATAATTTTATTAATTTTTATTATATATTTTGTATGATTTTTACGTGTATTTACAACGGAAAAATGGATTTCATTCAAAACTATTAAATAATATTTCACAGAAAGATATTTATAGCAGCACCAAAGTCGATTCGTCTTGATACAAATCAAGGAATTGCTATTATTGGAACTGAAGATGAATAACTGACGATCTCTTTGAAAGATTATCCTGGAGAGACGACATATTTTCACTACTCCAGAGTTAATCTTCAGAAAGGTATTGTGCTTTTGCTAAGAGGGTTTTATAATTGTTTCACGTTAATAATTATTGTTCTGATTACACAGGGATCACTGAACTATGATACACCATGATTCGTTAAAGTATGGTGTGTCTCCATTCAATTAGTGTTTACTATAGCTCTACAATATGTTTAATTATCGTCCGATTGAGTCAGGTTAGGTTGTGGACTGCAGCAGACACAAATATGCCGAATATTACGTCATTATGATATAAACTCATATGCTGCTAACTGCAACCAACGGAACATGCAGAGGATGCTGCAGGAAATTTTTTATGGTGCAAGATGGTGTTACATGGCAAAATACTGTCTTTAGCGTGTTTTATGTTTAAATAGGCACTATTATACCGAAGTGGAGTCTATAATTTTTACAATGCTTACCATTGGATAGAGTGTGCTGCACAATGCACGCGATATGCTTAACACTGAGTGCGATTTTCGTGAAACGTCTTGTTTAAAAATTAGAATAGGCAGCTTCTTGGCGCCACATTCAATGATAGTACTAAATAGTTACGAATATGTAAACATCTTACGCGTGATAATGAAAGAATTGCTCCATGAATTATTATTGGCGAAATAACAACAGGTTAGTGACCAGCAATCTACTGTATTGTGGTAGCACTCATTATAGACAGACGTTTATTACAACTGCTGGATAGGATAACATGGCTCTGCTCCATGACTGTCATATTCTTCGTACCTAAGGTGTTTGTATTTTTTCCTGTGGAATAATGTAAAAGCATTTCTTTATAATGTGTACCCCCAACCCCAACTAATTTTGACAAACCAGAGAGATACATACCACAAGTCTGTAGAAAAAGTAACACTACTGTAGGAGTGCTATGAAGTCATGCTCGGCCGTTTACATTATTGTATTATCGCTGAATGCGGCCATTTTAAATATGGATTATAACATAATAGAACATACTTTTAGTATCAATTTCGACAATGATTTGCAATCAGAAATTACTTTTAAGCTAATTTGTCTTAAAATGACTTTCTCCGGTAATTTTAGTGATGGACCACTCATACAACACACGACTTTAAAGATACAATGCTGGAAAGAGCTTTTACGCTGTTGGACATATATTTTTGCATGTATATTTTTGCAAAAGTATAAATAGAAAACTGTTTATTGTTTTGCAATTATAATGTATTGTTTTGATAATTGATGGCCAAGCATTGCTTGCAGAGGAATTCTTCTATTTCCTTCAATTATTTTGTTTTTCAAAACCATGTATAAATTTTGATGAGTAGACATTTTCCTGAAACAGAAGAACTCATTAAATTTCAGTACGATGCTTGACTTATTAAACACACTGTATATTTATCTTATGATATTACGATTCATTCAATACAACTTTTATGATATTGTAAAATATTTTCTTTAAATACGTAGGCATTCCAAGAGTTGTAAATGTGTTTATACCTTCTGTCTACTTTCAAGAAATTAACTTTAAAAATAGCAACGCTAGCCTATACTTAGCTCTCGTGGTGGAAAGTGAGAATTTCAAGAAAAGTTTTAAACTGAAACTACTTTACGAGAACGGTTATTTATTCATTCAAACTGATAAACCAATATACAATCCGGAACAGGAAGGTAAGTATCTTGTTTATTCAACACATAAAACTCTTTAATTAATAATAAATATTATTATACAAATCGTACATAATTTATACAAAAGTCAATTGTCCTTTTTAAATGCAAAATTATTGACCTATGAAATTACTTTATTATTTACAAAATTTTAAAAATTGTCAAAAATAAAATCTTTCTCGTAAAATTAAACAAGCTATCAGAATTACAATACTTTAACAAATTAAGTTTCAAATTCACTTCCATACCTGATTTAATCTCTGTAATTTCTCGCTGTATAAAACTTCATCATTAAAGTCACTGATCTTCCGGTCTAGACTTGAAGTTAGTATACAGTTTATCAGGATCATGTGGCCCTAGGTACTCTAAATATAATCTCCATTTTCATTTATTTATTGCCGTTCTCGAGATTCGTTGATGTAATAAAATGTTTCTCAGTAATTTAAGATGTTATTGTGAAAACTAAAACTTTTATACAATATTTTAAGTCGATATAATTTAATTTATTTAACTTAAGCAGACTACTCAATAATTGTTTTTATTCCACAATTTACGTATAATATGCATAGAAATAAATGGCTGAATTTCGTGTATATTGCCTTTACGGTTGCGATACTTTCTCCTGATTTTCCTACAGTAAAAAACATACACAAATACAATAACACCGATTACGATGACAATACTGAGAACGATAACAGAGATTAGCCATTCGACAACAGAAACATAATTATTCGCAGTTTCTATGCAGAAATCACCGTACACAATTTCAGTAAAAGACAATAGAGAGGAATTCGTTCGACAAGAAACATTTGAGAAATCGGCAATCTTCTGCATGTTTCTAAGCAACCAATCCTTTGTAAAACGAGAATCACAATCACAATTCCAATCGTTTCCCGATAAACGAATTTTAAATCTATTAGATATGTCGATGAAACTTATTAATCCCGGTGGAAGTTCTGTTAAACGATTTCCATCTAATGAAAGAAATGTCATTTGTGAAGGAAGAAAGTAATCTGGAATATTAGTTAAACAATTATTACTCAGATATAGGTGAGTGACGTTTTTCCACGTAACAGTATCAACATTTGAAAATTCGTTTATATAATTGTTACTCAAATCGACAATTCTTGCATTGTGGACCAGAACTTCTGGTATTCTGCTTAATCCCTTTCTGGAACAATTCAATTTCACATAATAATGTTCTGTTAAGCATTTACAATTAGTTGGACAATAATTTCCTATGGCTACGAATGGTGTATTATCAAGCAATCTTATTTGCCGTACATTTCGCCAAGAATTTCTTGCCTCTGTGTAACACGTTGTTTTTTCTATATTTGGAAACATTTTTAATGCAATTTTTATATTTGACTTAAGTACAGTGACGAACTGGTACAGGTCGTAATCGCATATTATTTCATTGCTACTTATATCATAAGTAGGCATTTGAAATCCATATATCCAGTCATCTATGTAAATTGTTTCGATTTTGCAGTTAGACAAATTCATTTTCATGTGGTTTGGAGTGTAAATTGGCAATTTCACTATTCCAAAACGATTACCTCTGAAATCTACGTCAGTCAAGTTGTATTCTGTCCAATTTATCATGGGAAATACTGCCAAATTGGCATACATCAAACGGAGATGACTTAGATGCTTGCTGCTGCCAAAAGGGTGTTTACCAGAAATTCTACTAAGACTGTTGTTAGAAAGATCGAGATATGACAAATTACTCAACGTCAAGAAAATGTCTTCCGGTAAACGTGTGAGGCGATTCTGTGATAAAATGAGTGTCTTCAAAGACAACAAATTCTGGAAATCATATTTAGAAAGATTTTTTAACTGATTTCCAGCCAAATTTAGCTCTCTCAATGTAGAAAGTCCTTCAAAAATTCCTGTTGGAAGTTCCGATATTCTATTATGCGAACAAAATAACTTTGTCAGCATTTTATTATTTTTCAGTAGATTGCTCGGGAGATATGTAATTTGGTTGTAACTTATATCAATGAGTATTAAATTAATTAAGTCAAAAAATAAATCCTCTTTGAGTATAGAAAGACTGCAATTCTTTGCATGAAATTCAGTCAAGTTGTGCAGATCCGTTAATAATTTGGTATGAATTCCTGACAATCCAGAGTTTCTATTAATAGAAAATATCCTTAAATTCGAAAGGCCTTTCATCATGTCATAAGGTAAACTTTATATTATATTCAAACTTAAATCCAAATATTCGAGTCTGGTAAGATTTCTAAAGACGAATGGATGAATTGATTCGATGTAATTGTTACTTAAATTTAATTTTACCAAACTGTAGAGATTATAAAATAGTTCTTCTGGTAATACTTTTAATCTTCCATTGATAATGTATAATTCAGAAAGATTAATTAAGTGCCGAAATGGTCTGTTCGCAAATAAAGTAAAGTTATAGTTATTAATTTCCAATAACGTAATAGAAGAAACATCATGAAAAATCAAATTAAATGGATCAAAACACTTCACGCCTTGAATTTCTACAGATTTTAGAAATGACAAATTAATAAACGACGCGCTATCGAAGTTCCTCTTAGAAGTTGTGTCTATAATCTTGACATGTTTGATTTCATACCCTAAAATAAATGTTCCAAAATCAAAAGCCGATAGATAACAATTAGTAAATGTTAGATTTTGTACGTGTTTAACGTCCAAACATCGCATCAAACCAGAGTCTATTGTTTCGTAGCCACATGAAATCGATAAGGATTCGTTGAATATTTCAATATAGGATAATTTCTTTGACATATAACAGCTGTGTGCTGACGAAAGCATACAAGGAACCTTTATCCATTGTTCCCGAAACTGTTCACAGGAATTTACCACTACGATTAGAATATGAAAAAAGACAACCAACCTCATTTTGTCCAATTAGGTTTTCGCTTTGTTCGATCATAAAAATCTTCGGAAGATCATTCTTCAAGAGAAAATAATTGAAAACAAGTAATAACAAAATTGTAATACACAATAACGCTACTGTTCTACTTTCGAATAGTTGAAAACACGATAAATTATGACCTTTATGATATTGATTAGCGATATCTAACAAAAGTATTACGTATATACTTTTTACATTCGTTTATATTTCCATTGCAATTATAGATATATATTAAATTAATATTAAATGAGTAACCACTATATTTGTTACGAATAAAATCACTGATTTTAACACGAATATTGCTTTCTTTTAAAGTAATATTATGAATCGAACATTATAAAAACATATATAATTGTACTTACAATATTTATATCAATAGACAGACAATAAAATACCCGCATTAATATACCATACGTTGTCTTATGAAAAGGGTGACAAAAACTTTAATTATTGTATAGAGAATTTTTAAATATATATGTGTTTTTTTTCCTAACAAGAATGAACAAAAGATTAACAGTTGTGATCTGCTATAGTTTAAAGTTGAGAATATTTTTTCTCTAAATAAGTTAATAGATAACTTATCAGGATAAAACTGTACTTTCTATAAATAATAATTGCCTGTTTAGTTATAAATGTTTTTCATGATATATATCACAAATCAACGCAGAAAAAATGTAACTGTAAAGAAGTACAGTATACCCCTATAACACGGGTTCCTATAATTACGATTCCTATAAGACGGCGAAAAAATTGCGACGGTATCCGTACAAACCTGGTTAAAAATCTCCTATAATTCGGTAAAACGTCATCGGGCAGCCGAACTACTTTTTGCCGTCCAGCGCCGAAAACAAGCTTGAGCAATGGCGACGTCGAACTGTGAACAATCGGTAAGTAATCCTACAATTTTTTGTTTATAGAGTAGTTTATACAGATTATTCCCAAAAAATTATTCGTATTTTGGAAATGTTGAGTCGAATTAGACTAGAATCGATTAATTTTATGGAAGAAAACCTTTCAAACAGCCGTAGTCCGTAAACTTCACACGTGTCGGGCTGTGATTGGCAAGGACTCGTACGAAATTGATTCGTAAAGAACGGAACGTATCTACCGTGTTATAGGGGGTCGACTGTATTACATGTAAAGATACGACTTTACAGTGCAACCTGTCGAATTTTTTTTTTAATTTGCGAGGATATTTACGTATTAGAGTCACTGATGCTATATTTTAGTCATAATATGTCAAGGGGTGGAAAGGTAGAAAGGGTCGCATATCATATCTGGAGTGGGATCACAAGTGAGATGATAATTTTTTTTTATATAGCAAGTAAGTGGACGATATTTTGATAATTTATTATAATAATGGAAATACTAGCAAAAATATATATTTATNGTACATGGACGTTAACCCGCGCGTCGGTTTCCCCGTTTATCGCGGCGCAGCAGCCGTCGCCGTTCGCTCGCATCGTCACGTGACACGTGGTCTCCAAAGCGGTCCGGTTTCGAGGCTAAAACAGGAAGAGCCGCCATGACAGTCTATGACCCTGGACATTAACCGAACCGAGTAATGTAGAAAAAACAATGAATTAAATGAACAGATTGTTTTAAATAAATAAAAAAAACAACATGAAATAAATGTAAATTGATATATTATATAAAAAAGTGACAGTAAAATTTTTAATAAAGCATTTCACTTGTAACAACAAGTGAAATGCTTTATTAAAAATTTTAATAAAGCATTTCAATTTTAATAAAGCATGTAGAATTTTTTATGAAACACATCTCTACCCTGAAAATAAAGCTATTGGCCATTTCATAAGCATTAATAATATATACATTTTTAAGGCAACCGGCGCTGACCGTCTGACATACACTTTGAGTTTAAAACTTCGACTTCAACCTCGCTAATAATTAGATCCTGAGAAACGACATGCCAAGAGAGCCGAAAGCTTTTGAATAATTAATAAATATTCTGTATTCTGTAGAGTTGTTATTAAGATATCGAATTAAAAATGTTATGTAATTAATGAGAAACTACTTTAACCTATCACTAAATTTAATTTATATGTATTAAATAAAAATAAATGCAAGAAATTAATTACAAAAAATCTTCACAATAAACTTTATTTTAAAATCAATTTAAGATACTTAAAATTGTCTATAAAATTCTTGTTGGTATATTTTCAATCAAAATTTTTTTCACAAAATTTATATTATATTCAAGATGAACTTCTTAATTTTCTTCCCAAGCAAATGTTACACTACATTTATTGCAATGGTAAGACAAGTTGACTAATGAATTGTGAATTGTTTTGTGTTCTTCTAAAGCCTTACGACTGCAGAAAGCTTGAAAACAAATAACGCACATAAATGGGTATAGATCATGCATTATACGATAAAAATTCAGGTAAGCTTCACTTTGAAATTGACTACTACATGCGAGGCAAATGAATAGGCTACATTCAAAATGAGTAGAAATATTCTGAATTAAACGATGTTCTTCGAAACGAGGATTTCTGCTAACAAAATCGCTGGAAATTACATTTGAATAAGTCGTTGTATCGTTACTCCCTTTCATTCCAGTAGAGCAATTTTTATGGGGTATTTGTTACTTCAGTAATGTCTCCCTCAAGTGTCTTCTGCAATGACAATCTAATATCCATTCTTCAGGAAAACATTTATTACATATTCGTAAGGTGTGTCTTCAGTATAGAATCTATGATGAGTTAAACACAATGCGTTCTAAAAACGTTTATTACATATTTTTTACTCGCAGGGTTATTTTCCCATGTGGGTTCTGAGATGACGATTCAAATTGCTCTTTTGAGAAAAACATCTATTACATGTTTTACATTCGAATGGTTTTTCTCCCGTGTGAGTTCTGAAATGGGAATTCAAATTGCCCAATTGAGTAAAACATTTGTAACATGTTTCACATTTATAGGGTCTCTCTCCTGTGTGGATTCTCATATGACGAGTTAAATTCTGTTTAGCAGCCAACGACTTACCACAAATCTTGCATTCGTAGCTCATGATACTATCTACGTCTATCAACACCTACAAAGAAAAAACAGCATTTAAGAGCATTTATTATTCATTGTTTCCATTACAAATAATATCTACATATACTGACATTAATTTACATGTTTTAGCATTCAATTTATCATGTTAACAATTCCTTACATGAAAATATATTTTTCAAGTTTAAACATAAAAACAAACTATTGAATATAAGTATTAACATATTTGTGTATAAATGTGAATTTCAAACTGAACGCATATTATGTTGTAGCACAGGGTGGGAGAAAAGTCACTTTACCATAGAAACAATTTGCTATTGTGATGAGAAACGCAGGGTTGATTTAAAACATGTTATCTTGAATGTTCAAGCAACAAGATTTTCTAATATGTGTGTATCAAAATGCTGAAAAGAAACTTATAAAATAATTAAAAGTAATAATGTTATTTCATTTTTACATGGAAAACATTTTTGCCCAACCTATATAGTCTTAAACTGTTGCCATTTCGATTCTTACCAGGATTACTGAAATAGGAAATTTCTTCTCAAATCTAAATCTTATTATGTAGATAACCATTTTGATAACTAAATTAGCATATTCACAAAGTTTGGCTTATTCGTTGTAAATACAAAGTTTTCTCAGTACCACAGCTTTATAGCAACCAGCCTGTAAATTACCTTTATTTTAATTTTAGTTTATAGATATTTGTGTAACACTTCATACAGAAAATTCTTTACTAATCGCAATTAACGTAATATCTGAGTTACATTAACATAAAACGAAATAATTTAAATTATTCCTCATTTAACTATAAATATAACTTTTTTAACTGCAATTGTCTACATTATTGTATCAATAGAGCCATAAGTGGTCAATAATGTATTCAAGATAAAAATTCTGATCAATCCTTGCATCCAGCTAAATCTATAGAAATTTACTAATTAGCATTGTAAATAACAAATCGACGTTTACAAAATTGATATCGAACCAAATTTAATATCTAAATTCGTAATAAAAAATTTAGACTTTGCGTGGTTTTAATCTCGTTCCTCTAATCTGCCAAATAAGATACTCTTCATTTAATAATTTTAATTTTACTTAAAAAAATACAAACTTTTAATTATAAGAGATATTCTAATTTTAAAATATCTGTGATACTTACAGAAGAAAACCAGTGGTATTTTTACTTTAAATTTTTTCGATTGATACGAACAATTTCCTCTGTGTTTCAACACGTACAAGCACGCACACACGCACGGTTATTTAAAATAATTTGCATAAAGAAGAGTTGTATTTTAATTTTAAATGACCTTAAATGTGATTGAAAATATTGTTTTTATATATATTTGTATGTTATAAAGTATACTTCGTGTAATTACATTTATTTACAACTAATTCAGTTTCTGTTATTCGATGGAGAAAGTGTTTTAGGTAAAGACTTTCTCCAACCACATTAGGTAAATTAATTTTCCAAACGTTAGTATTTTTAGTGAAATTTTATTTGGTTTAGTACTTTTTGTATGTGTTTAATTTCAATACAATTCAACATATTTTATATAAATTATAAAATAAAAAAATTTAAAATAGGATTATATAACTATCTGCAATTGTCTTTGTAGAGTATGGTATTAAATTTATATCAAAGATACCTTTCAATGACAGAAAAAAGGAATGACATTACTGCAATCCTCATACAATTTGTTTAACTTAATATAAGTGAAAACAAACTTTATTAAAATACAGTAAAATTTCGTTTATATGTCACTTATGGATAAGAGTTAAGATGAATTAACAAAAACAGAGAATTACAAAATTTTCTAGTATTTTTTTCTAAATGTTAAGTTAAATAAGAGCCAAATTGGTGCAGATTTTGCTGTACTGTACATTTTGTACCATTGCAAGCTGCTCTATATATATAAATATGCACACTCTTGAATTAAACAGAATATTATACAGTGCTGGTTTCTTGTAAAATATCAGATTGTTTATTAAACATAAGATATAAATATACTGTGTTAAGAGTGAAAACCCTGAAATATCTTTAATGAAATGGATGTTTACCAATTTTTGTTCTTGCAAGCTCTTGGTCTATTATATTTGCTACTTGATTGTGTCTATGTAAGTAATCTGTCTGTGCCAAGAGCTTGCAACCAGAAGTAATGTGTTGTATAGTTTCTGTCATGATGTGACATTTTCTGCACGTGTCATTTGCGAGTGTTGTACCTTTGAGTGTGTTTTCTGTAGTTTTTTGTATTTATGACCTGACTGTATGGCAAGCATGAATCCTTCCGTCTCCCCAAAGAGGCATCCCCGATCTAACTAGCTGTTTGACACAGTTTTGTCAACAAAATCCTGAGCCAGGTCATAAGGATGCCTGCCATGAAGTGCCTTTCGAGCCCACGAATGCTTGATGGTTTCTATGCTTTTTATATGTTGTGTCATGTCTGTATGAAGTGAGTGTGAGTTTAATGGTGTGTTATTTGAGTCTGCTAGAGTTACTGCTTTATGTAACTGTGATGTTTCTCGTTTCTTGTAGAAAAACTCTCGCAGTGACTATTTGTTTGTAGTGAAGACTAGCTATGTCGATCAGGCCACGTCCGCCATCTTTACGTGGAAGGGTTAATCTTTCTATGGCGGATTTAGGATGATGTTGTATAGACTTAGTAAGTGTTGTTCCTGTTTTCCTTTGGAGTTGCTCAAGATCTGTGTGAGTCCAATGTATAACGTCAAAAGAGAATGTGAGTAAGGGATGACATATGTTTTTATTGCTTTAACTGTGTGTTTTGCATTTAACTGTGTTCTAAGTATAGTGTTTAACCTACTTTGGTATTCTTTAATTAATCTTTGCTTTATTTGTGTATGTTCTGTTAGTTTGACCTGTTGGAATTCTAAATACTTGTAGAACTCGTCCTCTTCGATGGATTTAATAACATCTGTATTTCTAAGTGCAGAATCTTCTTTCTTCAGGATCCGTTCTTCTATGTGAAGTCTTTTGCATTTGTCTAAGCCAAACTCCATTTGTATCTCCTTAGTGTATGAATGTGTGATTTGTAAGAGCTGCTGAAGTTGTTTTTGTGTGAATACATAAAGTTTTATGTCGTCCATGTACATGAGATGTGACAGCGTAAAGTGTGTTGCTTTTTCATGTCTGATATTGTAGCCATATTGCGTGTTGTTTAACATGTTGGATAATGGGTTCAGGGCTAGGCAGAACCAGAGAGGGCTCAAGGAATCTCCTTGAAAAATTCCTCGCTTAACGAATATTTAATTTGTTTGTATGGAAGTGTTACTAAATCTGAGATGTAGTGTTGTTCTTCAGTGCTGCATAGTGTTTTGGAAGAATGCAATAAGTGATGGATATATTTTGTACATGTGTAGAATATGTAGCAGCCAACTGTGTGAAACACTGTCAAATGCTTATCTGTAGTCTATATATGCCATGTGTATGTTTCTGTGTTGTTTGTGTGCTTGCCGTAGAATGACCGAATCTACGAGTAACTGTTCTTTGCATCCCCTGTGATTTCTACGGCAACCTTTTTGTTGTTCTGTAAAAATGTCGTGTTCTTCAACATGTTTGTATATTTTGTTTGTGATACAGAATGTCAATAATTTGTAGAGTGTGGAAAACATGTAATTGTGTGGGGTCTGCGGTGTTGTTGTTTTTAGGTTTCATGTAGGTGATGCCCCGAGTAAGAAATTTTGGCATGTCTTGTGGATTAATGATGATGTGTGTTAGATGTTTAGCTAGTTGGTGCAGTGATGTAAACTTTTTGTACCAGAAATTGTGAATGTTGTCTACACCAGGTGTCTTCCAGTTGTGTGTTTTTTTAACGGCGTAGCGTATGTCGTGTACGTTTATTTCAGCACAGGGCATAGTTGATATGTTGTGCAACTTTGTGTAATCCTCCTCGATCCAGCCTGCATCAGCAATATGTGCAACAGCATTGGACCAAAGAGAAGACCAATAAGTTGTGAGTTCTTCTGTTGGTATGCCACTGTGCTGTGTATCAGTGTTTGTTTTGGTACTGATTTGTCTGTAGNATAGAGACAATACATTTTTCTGAATCAGCAATGTAATTTGGGTTTGGTTGAAGATTAATTTTTGTAATTTGAAAATTTTCTGATTCATCAATGAAATCTAGTAATAGAAAATGTAAAATATTATTTTAGTAAAATATATCAGTAAAAAATTAAGAGTTTCCAATAATTGCATAACATTATAAAGCTATAATAACTATTACAAAGAAGTATTGCTTTATGGTATGCGGAAACGCAACACTATGATCCCTCTGTCAAGCTGGGGTTTCCAAGAGGAATATTTTGAAAAGAAAGCCCTTAGGGCATTTTTCATACAAGTTCAAATGGCACCTGAAAAAGCCCAAACCTTTTGTAAATTAAATTACACTCACCCGAAATTCTTTCCGTAATTAAATGTCTGCGTTTTCTTTTTTGCTTATTTGTAGGATCCAAGAAAATTACTATATCTTTCTCCTGGCGTTGTGATGATATCAGAATAAATAAGTGCTCGTTAATAGTTTATTCACTATAATAAAAGTATTATTTTAAATAGAATAATCGTCTCTTAGCAAATAATCATTTTTTTTATTTTAAATTAAATTACAATGGTAAAGCTCATTGATCAAATGATACATACCAGAAACATTTTATCTCTTACACATAAAACTTTATTAGTATTATTACGTTAAAAATGTACAAATGTTAAGAAAATTCTTAAGTAGGCAATACAATATAAAAACTACAAAAATATATATCAAGTATGAAAGTCTCTTTAATTGAATGAAATGAAATATTGGATAATATTGTTATAGAAATAATTTTATACAACTTTGTCTTTTATCAATCCTTCTTCGTCACATTGGCAGAGTATTCCTTCACAGACTGGATTTTTTAGTTTACTCTTGGAATCAGGACCATAAGTTATAGTGCAGGAATTGTCTGCAAAATTAACTATCATTAGAAACTGAATTTTATATAAAAAATGTTAGAATTAATTATATAACGCAAACTTTAGTGATCGAAAGAATTTCTTTATTAATTTTTTTTCCGAGTTTCGAGCACTAAAAGTATTTTTCGATTTTTAGTAGAAGTTTGGCCAGTTTTCGTAATGAGGATAGTAGCAATGGCTTTAATTGAAATAATGTCATTATGCCATGATGAAAAACTCCAGTTTATATCGAAGAACTTCAGCGTTTTTCAAGGGTAGCTAGTCTTTAACACGTAGGGCTTTATCCATCATATTGTTCCTTGCATTTTGGCCTTAAACCTAGCCAATGGTGAAAAAGTGAATGTTCTCCTGGTGCCATGGGAGAGAATAATTTTAATACAATTTTTTAAAGAAATGAAGAAGAAACCTCGTTTTCCTCAAAATATTTTATGGTTATAAGATCAGATAAGGACAAAGACGTTTTTCTGTAACAGAATTTACCTCATAGCGATCTGATGGAATCATTGTTCTTATTCACAACTGTACAGGCTGATGTATTAAATGTTAAACTGGCTCGTAATTGGGCAAATTGTAAAGAAACATAGAGTGACAATTAAGATATGGCAGTGATGCAAACCTCTTACTGGGCATAATTATAGCTAGTGTTCTTTCCTTTTATTTCCTACATATCACCTTCTATTCGTAATTCTGCTTTAAAGTAAATACTAATGCTACTCATTATTAATTTTTCTTTACGTTTAGTGTTTTTCACCCATTGAGAATTAATTAAGAAGACTTTTTCCATTTCGAACATGTTTGAATAGGCTCATATTGGAGAAAAACATATGGGGAGGAAAGAAAAAAATTGCATACCAGATACGATTTCTGATCTTTATGGGTAATATGATAATACCTTACATTTATTTATATTTATAATTAAAATTAAATATTTTACCATTATTATAATATTCGTAAATCTTAACAACAGATGCTTGGAGATTTTCAACAATGTAATCCCTTTTCGTTTTGAACCTTAAACACGTGTCTTTCTGGTATGAAACCTGTCAACAGTATAACATAATTCAAATATGAATATCTTAGAAACATTAAAAATAATACGATTTTATTAATAAACTTACGTGATCCAGGTAAAATATTATCCGTTTATCAGCAATTTCGTATCTATCGACAGGATTGCTATTGTCTTTCACCAACTATAAATTAAACTAAATTATAAATTGGCAGTATAACAGTTTAAATGATGAATTTGGATGAATAAAGTTTATGTATTACATTTTAATCGATAAATCTAGAATAATGAAAAAAATGTTGTGTTTGCTTCACAGATTACCCAATTTTAGATCTGGTCTATCACTAATTGGAGAAGCTGTGGGGTATACCTGCTTGGTTACTACAAATTGAATAAAGTATGTATTCTCTCCTCTGTGTGACTAAAGCGTTGTTACACAATGTGCATAAATTAATTTGACAATTTCACGGAACATCTTTTGCGTTAATCTTTTCTTTTGTCTTTACCATATGTGTAGGCCTATCTAACTATACGTGAAATTACAAGACTTTAAATTATTCACGTGCCAGCATTGTAAGACGTTTGATCGATACATCAGAAATGAAATCTGCACTTACAATCAAACATTTATCACTTTTATCAATTAAAAATATCAATTGAGAAATTGAATTTAATAGTGATAATTAGACAGCTTGTGTAGGATAATCAAAGCCTCAATGTACACTTATTAAATCTATGAATTAAGACTATACACCATAAGAAAGACATCTTTGGGAAGGTAATTCCATAAGCGGCTGGTTCTATTTTAGTGTTATACACGTGAACAAAACGTCGATCACTATACACTGCCAATTCGTTTATTAAGTCGATAACATATTACTATATCGGTGATTCATTACCAAACAACCAGGCCACAAAGTGCTATTCATCATGATTTGATACATCAACATGATCATGTTACAATTATTTGCAATACATATACGATGCTATTTGGTAATCTGTTGCATGTTCACTGTTACATACAACTTACTCCAAAATTTATTATATAAATTAATTATTTGACATTTTAATCGTCGATATTATTTTTCAACTCTTACTTTGTCCAAATCAGCTTTGATGGCGTTGAAACCGCTTACAATTCCAAACTCGATGATGGTCATTTCAGAATTTTTATTAGATAAAAATCTGTCGAAATAATTATAAAAAATTAATTAAAATTCATAAATGTTATTTATGAATGGCATAAAAATGTTAGAATTCTTTTCTTACAAATTACAAAATATATTTTCTTTTTTTATCAATAAAAGTTTATATTTACCGAGTACAAATTTTAACTTCAGTTACGTTTCGAAGAGAAAGTTCTGAATCGTTGATAGTGCCAGATTTATTTACGTCATTTTCTTGATCTATCATAAAAGTAATAATGCAATTGTATAATAAACATTGAATATTATAAAAATTTATATTAATTTCTTATATATTTTATTGAGTTGATTAAATTTATATGTTATATTATTTTGTAGTTGTAATTACTATAATATACATTGATGTTAATAAGAAAATATATTCACTGTCATACAACAATATACCAAATAATGGTAATATAAGTAACTCTCTCGAATGCAATGTAAAAAGATATTCGTGAACAAAACATGATTTTTATATACGGGTCATATACGTAATTGAAATAATATATGTTTACTGACGAGGAAACACTATTGTGTCTTTATCACAATGCCAGATTACAATTCTTAATCGTATTTAAAATATATGCTCCCGATCTCGAATTAAGTTTTTGTGCCTCTGTACGTCGTCTTTGCCTGATAACAAGAGAGTAATGCTTGTCATCTAAGTAATTGTAATCTGGTAAAAAATTTAATTTGAATCACGTGTTTTCCGGTGTAGAACGGAAGTGCGTATATAATTAATCGGGGTTTCTTCCTCCTACACTTCACACACCTCGTCTCGACTGTCGTATACCTAATAATGTTTTCGTGATTAAGAAAGGACAGATAGCAGTAGGAATTTATATGTCTACAATTTTTTCAATTCGGAGTTAAATAAAAATATATTGGCATGATCAGCATTTGAAATGTTTATTTATCAGCAGAATTTTGTAATATTTTTTTAAAAATTAACTTTTTTTACTTGGGTGAATAGATTATCCCATGAAATAATCTTTATAAGCTTATAACAAATAGACTTTTTTCACAAACTATTACTAATTACAATAGAAAAACATTTGAAAACATTAAAGAATAAAGCATTTACCTTTGATTTCACTTTCATTGAATATTTTTGCATACTGACTTGATTTTTTAATATTTGATAAATCGATTGTGGTTTCAAACTACATTAAAAAACAATTAGTAAGTTTACATTTTAAAATATTTAATTATTGCTATATAAAACGAATAGTGTTACTATTGTAAAAGTAGTGGTAAATAACGGTACTGTCATCTGCATGAAAATGTTATTCATGCCGTTTTGATACAGGGAGAATGAAACTTAATAAAAGCTTCTCGTGGATTAGTAATTTCTCGTATAATTATTTCTTCCTTCCTGAGATTATTATTCTTGCATCAATATAAATTCGATACACCTAACGCGAATTCAGACTCCAGTCCTTACAGATATTTTGGAAGATTTTACAGTTCAGTTTTCATTCCACTCAGGAAAACATACAAGGCTTTAATAACGGGCATTCTGTCATAGGATCTTTCTCTCAGTTACTCAAGAATGAAAAATTGCTGAAGTGTTTTTTTGATATCAATATACATTCGAGTATTTTCCAATTTTACAGTTACAGAGGAGAAGAGACCAAACTAATATATAATCGAGACGGGTTGATAATAATAATCAGCGCAGAGCACATACTGTTAGGAGTTGGAAGCTGAAATTTGGTACACAGTTAGGGTACGTCACGAAAACGCACACTAAGAAGGGATTTTTTGAAATCCCCCGGGGGGGGGAGAGACAGGATTAAATCTTCTATATACATTATGGATACGAGCCCAAACGGTTAGGAGTTGAAAGTTGAAATTTGATACACAGTTAGGGTACGATAGGAGAACGCACACTAAGAAGGGATTTTTCGAAATTTTTCCCCACGGGGGAGAGTGACAGGTTTAAGGCTTAACTCTTCCATCAACAATAGAACTGTTAAGTAACAATGGAAGTGTTAAGTAACAATGGAAGTGTTAAGTAACAATGGAAGTTTTAAGTAACAATAAAAGTTTTCAGTAACAATGGAAGTGTCAACAATGAAAGTGTTACGTAACAATGGAATTGTTAAGAGTAAGCGACGTGCAAGACGCAGATGCAGTTTATTTTCGTTTTTGCGGGAAATCGAACATATTTTTAGACTCATCTAAAAATTCTCTAATTAGTCTGGAAACAAGGTGACCTAATTCTCGCATTCTGTGAAAACGGGTAATGTTGACTGTAACATAATAATCTTTATCTTAGTTATCGTTACTTTTGCCCGAGCAACGCCGGGCCTACCTGCTAGTAATAGATACTTGACTTAGCGAAACCTTGCAATCGTGTAGTGTGTAAAGGCGAGATATGAACACCTCAAATAATCACAAAGATCCTGTGAAATGTTCATAACTCGCTTCTGCACCTTTTTAATTTAACATTATAATATGGAATCATCCACGTTATAATATGCGGCTTGGCTGGTTACATGAAATAAATCAATGGTATATTTAGGCACTCTGCAAATGGGATCTTTGCCAGGAAGATATTTTATGAGAAAATGGTTCCTATTTAAGTATTAGAAACAGAAATCTCCTGAAAAATCTACATAACCAGTTTATAGTTCTTAACCAACAACCAACTTCAGTGTTTATTGATTTCTCTCATGTAGTCTTTTAATTAATTGACCACAATGCTAGAATACTGATGGCGAAAGATAAGGGTGAAACAACTCTAGAAAAAACTACCTAAAATCTTTTTTTGACATTTCTGCATAAACTGAAATCTGAATTCCTTAGGTTGGTCTGGTGATTCTCCACCAAATCGCTCTCGCTAGTATATTTTCATACTCACTTTCACATATTTAAATTAATAATTAATTTAATTAAATCTATTAATTAAATAATATACCTTGCAAAGTTTATCTGTTTCTTCTAATACATTATATTTTAATTTCATAGATAAAACGCCAATTCCTTTTCCAGTAGTATGCAAAGACAAAGTGTCACTGGGATTGTTAATCTGTATAAAAAATTGGGTACAAATTATGATTCGTATTTATCGTAGATTTTTATTATAATTACTCATTAAACAAACCAGAAAGTTTTGTAAGACAAGAGCATTGTTATTGTTGATTTCTACATCTTTCAAAAATTTACCATCTTCTTCAGATGTGAAATTGCACGACAAAGAAATATCTTCTGATTTGGACTTCACTAAGTAATTCGACAATGCGTGCAATGCAATGACAGTAGACTACAATATTATTTCACATTTGTTAAAATGTATGAGGTTAAATAAAGATTACGATAAAGTAGTAAATAATTATGAATCTACCTGACTTGACGGAAAACTACCTCCGTAAAGTCGTTCTTTGTTCAACCAGTTAACAATAGATTGACTGTTAGACAAATCATCTAATTTTACTTGTGTAAGAAGACCGTAAGCAGTAACTTCTATAGACTGAGTTTTCGTATACTGTTGCCAATATCTGTAATTCATTTCTATAAAAATGAAATAGAAACATAAGTATTGACATAAGTTTACAATGTGATTATCATACAGATAAGTGGAAAATCAGCAATCTTATGCAAAGCATTTCTGAGTACATTGCTGAAAGGTACGAAGCAATTAATAATTATCAGAAAGATAGAATCACATGATATTGATACACACCTTCATCAAATGTTGACATTAGCAATAGTTTCTCATTTGCTTTAAATTTTTCATTACTATTGGTTAACGCTAGAGCATAAGCTACTAATGCCATTGTATATGTGTCATTTACCTTCGAGTATTCATTTTCCAGAAATAATTTTGCCATGAAACGAGATATAGATAATAACTGAAATAAACATTAAAGATTAATAAAATGAATTTCTTAGGTTAACTACAGAATACATTGCACTTTACTCTATCTGAACAAGTACTTTCTTGAAGGGCAATTAGAACAAAGGCAGTCAATGCAATTTTACCGTTTTCTCCATCCTGCATGATATAAAATATAAATGTTTAACATACAGTACAGTCAGTAAATTCGGTATAAATATTTTACCATATTTAATATTTACAAAGAGAATATTACCATAATATCTTTTCTGATGACAGGATTTGAATCTTGAAATCCACCATCGAGTCCTTGTTGCGAAAGTAACCAAGATGTGCCTCTACAAATTACAAACTTATCAACAAATATATATTTGCTGGCTTGAGAAAATATTTTCATCACGTAGGCCGTTAACCTGAAAAGTACAACTTGTATATTAAAATTACATTATAAAAGATTTAGTTATTAATTTTCTACTTACCATGTACTTGAAGGCCTATGAGGCCAAAGTGAATAAGATCCATCATATTTTCTAAAGCTTAATCCTCTTTTGTAACCTAGTTAACAAATAAACTTTGTTAATTTAGACATTATAAATAATATAGATATATTTCATCACATATAGTAATTTTCGAACAGATCATACCAATTCTAATAAAATCGTAAAGTTTTTCTTCAAGTTCTTTGTTGATACTTCCTCTACTTTTCAAGAAATATAACGTATAAAGCGTTGGACCCATGTACATCATTGTCTGCTCGCAACAGCCTGTGGGCATTCTTATTAAATTTTCTGGATCGATAAGCACAGATTCGACACTTGGACCATATTCTGTACCTAAAATATATGATATAAATTAACATGTTGGCAATTTTTACACTTTGCTAGATTGTTAGCTAAGTTATATTTTTACTTGAGTAACTTTTTACGTTCAATAACTTATGAGATAAATTAGTACATGATAATTAATCTGTGTAATTACTACGCAATAGGGAATGGGTTAAAAACTTGATAGTGTTTTAGCACTTTACGAAACATTCCTAAAATAAAGGAAATTTTAAATAATATAGAAATAACTTACCAACCATAGAGACAATACATTTTTCTGAATCAGCAATGTAATTTGGGTTTGGTTGAAGATTAATTTTTGTAATTTGAAAATTTTCTGATTCATCAATGAAATCTAGTAATAGAAAATGTAAAATATTATTTTAGTAAAATATATCAGTAAGAATTTAAGAGTTTTCAATAATTGCATAACATTATAAAGCTATAATAACTATTACAAAGAAGTATTGCTTTATGGTATGCGGAAACGCAACACTATGATCCCTCTGTCAAGCTGGGGTTTCCAAGAGGAATATTTTGAAAAGAAAGCCCTTAGGGCATTTTTCATACAAGTTCAAATGGCACCTGAAAAAGCCCAAACCTTTTGTAAATTAAATTACACTCACCCGAAATTCTTTCCGTAATTAAATGTCTGCGTTTTCTTTTTTGCTTATTTGTAGGATCCAAGAAAATTACTATATCTTTCTCCTTCACGACACCTTCGGACTGTAACATATTTGAAATATATTATAGTATATTTTTAAAAATATTAAACAAAATCCAGCATTACTACATATATATAATGATCAAAATTTTTCAGATGTGCATTATTTACATTTAAATATATAATTTATTTAAAAAATAACTGACAATTTACTTGTATTTTTACCCTCTGTATATCAAAATACGTATATTGTACATACCACTACATTTAATTTCTTCACGACGACATCAGAACCGACAGGACTTAAGGCTACAACACGAATAGTGTATTTCTTTGCCTTCATAGGAACAACAGGAAATCTCACAGTTTCAGCAGAATTAGCTTCGACTGTTATTCTCTTACGTTCACTTTTCTTTCCAGGTTCTATTCCAGAGCAAAGGTGGGCCACTCCGTACATATAAACTATCACCTAAAGTTATTTATGCATACGTATGTTTAGAAAGTAACATTATTATATGCCAACTATATTTATAACTTATCATGTGCATTGTATCCGCGAAGTTGCTCATAAATTAGAACTTACCGGAATTTGTTCAGAATAATAATTATATACGGTAGCTTTAATTTCTAGTTTTTCTTTACGGACTACAGAATATGGGATATTTAAACGAAGAAAAATATTCTTAAATGATACGATTTCAGTCGGGGTAGATACGCAGAACCCACCTATATTAGACAAACTTATACTTTGTATTACCCATGTTGTGATGGTATCTGGTAGTGTTGCATTTACAACTGCTGTACCGTCGCTCCTGCAATATAAGTTAATATTCATATTTTATTTTCCAAAATTTATTATTTATACTTGAAATTTAAATAAAGCTTTGTATGTTTTTAAATGGTATAAATGTGTCTATGTTATTTAGTGCACAGTACATGCTAGGATATAAGTATTTAAGTTTGAGGCTAATATAATATTCACGTATCAAAATTAAGTGCATCATTCTATATGTGTTAGAGTAGTGATAAGTAGGAGCTGCTCATGACATCAAGTTTACTTCATGGTAGTGAACCATTCTTCTAAATTCCATTACAGACAGGTCTAAACGATTTATAAATGTATGAAAACAAATGAATTAAAGTACTGCTTAAATATCTTACCCTATTACAGTGTCCCGAAATAACCAGGATTCCCTAAAATCTTTTCGAACTGCAGTTAAATCTTCTTGCATTTCATCAATATCATCGTGACCGAACTTCTCATCTTCGATAGCGAACTCTAACACTTCAAAATTCTCATCTTCCTCCTTTTCCCCCGTATCAAAACTAGTAAAACTTATTTGGTGAGTAATTACAAGAAACGGTCCTGAAAGATAAAAGACAATATTTTAATAATAACTAAGACTGTTTCATTAATTAATATTAATTGCGTTAATTTCCATATAAGTTATAAATGCTTTGTACGTAAAGCTATACATTAGTAAATAAATAAAGAAAAAAAATAAAGTGCATTGTAAATATGCTGTTACTATTCTGAGGACATCAAAATGACACTTCTATTATCAAAATTCAACTTAATTATCAGTATTTATTCCGGTTCAAAAGACTGTCATAAGCCTACATGAATATACAGACATGTAAAATTAAACAGTTACATACAGATTTACATGTAAGGTTTGAAGCTCCATTAAGAATTTTCAAAATGGATTTATAAATCTACACCAAAACACAATGATCTTTAATTAAAAGTATTTGTTTCATATACAGTATAGCGTCGATTATCCGAATCAATTGCGGACTGGACTTGTTCGGAAGATCGATGTTTCGGATACCTATTATGTACGAAAAAATATATTAATTTATCCCATCTTGACATTTTCTCCGTTGCGTGTCGCTTCGCGTTGAATTTTCGTCGATGTTAAGCCTAA
>NW_019384670.1:613630-656604 GCF_000671375.1 Centruroides sculpturatus | reverse complement strand
AAATATATAAATCTAATTCATATGATAAATTTTAATACACACGCAAATAGGCCATTTAACATGCGTAATTTATTACAGAACATTTAAATATTTCAACAGGTCAAACATATTCGTAGTCTTATTTCTCATTTATTTCATTTCACTTAAATAGAATTACAATGTCCAGCATTACAATTATCATAAAAAAATATATATAAATTTTATTTATTCTGGAGATTTTCGTTTGATTAGCGGAGCAGAGAGAGAGAGAAAGACCTCGTACTTCTAACTGTTGTAGCGAAACACGCTTTATTCGTATGTCATATTAACGAAGCGTAAAGAAACTTGACTATAAAATGGCGATTTCAACGACGTAAAATCGCTTTAAAATTATTCGAAATAAATCTTTAAAAAAATAAAACTTTTAAAGATCGATCGATTACTCAACTTATATCGACATTTTTTTTTACCATCAACATTTGCAGATATTTAAAAATAGACTGATGTCTCTCGCTAATCGATAACAATTCCTGACCAAGAACGGTCGACGTTTAATGGATTGTGAAATATTTTAAGCTTCGTAGAAAATTTTGTTTACTTTCCACGTAAATGAATAAAATACATGTAAAATTAGTCATCTATTTAGAATAATAAATAGAGAATTTTTGAAAGAGATGAGTAATCCTGCGTGAAAACAGGATGAATCCTTCAAACCAGTTTGTGACTCAACTTAGATGTTAATCCAACTGTTTCATATTTCATTTGATTTACTACATTTATTTATTTACTATAAAAATTGTAAGTCCTAAGAAAATATATTTAAACAGAAAAAAAAATCCATAAAAATAATTATATCTACTAGAATTAAATACAATTTCTATTTAAGAATAATACTAATCTATTCATTTCGTAGACTAAATTTTATTATATCATCTAAAAAATTTAAAAACTACTTTTCCAAGTCAGTAAAATGTTATATTTAACAAAGTAATTATTGATAGTAATGTGAATGATATTCCATTTTCACATCAGAAATCGAGACAGTGATACAGTGTGTAGTCCNTCATTTCGTAGACTAAATTTTATTATATCATCTAAAAAATTTAAAAACTACTTTTCCAAGTCAGTAAAATGTTATATTTAACAAAGTAATTATTGATAGTAATGTGAATGATATTCCATTTTCACATCAGAAATCGAGACAGTGATACAGTGTGTAGTCCTATACCATTATCAATATCTGAAATTCCCCATGAATGATAATTACTGTTATCTTTGGAGAACAGAAATAAACACATTCTCTCCTTTCTTGAAATAATTTACTTAAATTTCTGTGTCTGATTATATTGATATTTTCTTAGTGAGAGAGTGGTGTGTGCGAATGCCATCCGTCTGTTTCTAATTGAATTTAATGTGAAAGCATTATGCTGATTATTAAATCAGATGGAAGTCTTTTGAATAAATTAAGGTAATCACTGTATAATTTGAGGTCATACTATACATATTGGGTGATTGTAATTAAAGTATCCCTACTCAATACTATCTAGAAATATTTACAGTCCAAATACAACCAAATTTGACCTAGACAAAGTTATACAAAGACCTTAGCAATGCAGAGGATACTGCTCAATTTAGTTCTCATTCTGATAATATAAAATGTAATTGACGGCCAGCCATAATTGATCCCGTAATCTCGTGTGATGCCTCTGATATTCGGTGTGATAATGTACAATATGGTCTCCATACACTACTTCAAAAAATCCTTAGTGACAAAAGTGCCATAGTGATGCATTCAATTGACACTTATTTTTCCCCAGCTCAAACAGACACACACATATACAAAGCCATTTTCTTATATTAAACATGTAAATTAAATATTGAGAACAGTATTTTATTTTTTTCATTATTAATAATAAAGATTTTGGTTAATATAGAAGAATATGCTTATTGTAAACATTTTGGAACATCTACAATGTTATTCACTAATGTGATCAGTCAGTTACCATTACTACAGTTAATACTATAACTATACTATGTGGTTTTATTAATTCTAACATTAAAAGGACATATTAAAACAATTTTAAAAATTGTAGAACCCAGAAATTTATAAAGTATAGCCATTATTATGTAATTCATCAAGCATATAAGTAAAAAACAAAATGACAGCAATTAAGTATTGTACTTGCAATACAATACTTAATTGCTGTCATTTTGTTTTTTACTTATATGCTTTATTTAAATTGCTGGCATTTTTTTACTGCAAATAAATGATGATTTGTTTAATTGTTAACATTTAAAGTGATGATTAAGACAAAATAATAGTTATTACTTATCATTATCAATGTTAAGGCTAATGTCAGGGTTGTGTAAAAAATTTTTAAAATGCTCAGTTACTTGAAGATAGTGATAACTATTAATATAATAAATTCAATAAACAAAATATAAATATATTTTAATTCGTATGTTTCGAAACATGGTAATTCTAATAACAATTAAATGACTGATGAAAATATCCATGATTACAATAAGCAGAAATAAAGGAGATTCTATATACATGTAAACAATTACAATTTTAGATGTATAGACAGGAAATCCTTGTTCATTCAAAATTCAGGTGACGAAATATTCGCGACTTCGAATTATTCGAGTTTTACATATTTCTGTACAATATGCCAAATGCCATGTAACTGATATAATTTATTAAACAAACAGAATACAGCTATGTATACAGAATGCTACTTTCATTAATAATTAATTATATTATAAATATGAAGGTAAACAGCACATATCTGGTTGCCAGATAAGTTTTATAAAAAAGTAAAGCAGAATTCCTCAAAATGTAGCCCAAACAGTAGTTAAGTCACCCAAATGTAATAGCCTAGAGCCTTACAAATATCTCAGTCTGCTACTCATAGACCAATCTTGCAATCCTGAAACCCAGCCATATTTTATAAGAGAAAAAAAGGTATTCTGTGGGTGACACCAAACATGTGTTACTGTAAAAGCAAAGCTATAATGACCAGGTTAGAGTTGTTCTTGGTATATTCTCTTACAGTATGGAGGAAGTTCAATCCAAACAAAACAAGCCAATATATGCATAGCACAGTTTGGACAGAATTTTCACTTCAATTTACGAATTAGATGTATTTCAAACTAACCAAATTTCTTAACATGTAAATCTCTATATGCCCAGCTGGGACAAAAATACAGTTACAAACTAACTGGATTTTGAACTATACGAGTTTCCTGTAACTTGATGTATATGACAATAGTGTTACATTGTACAATGTACTAAAATCTTAACATACATCTACATAAAATTTGTTACTTAATTTAAAATCAATTCAAATCCTCTTATTCGTAAAATATCTTTCTATTATGTAAATAAAGTTTTTAAACATACTGCAGAATAGGATTTTATATATTTTGCTTTAGTAATAATGAATGTATCATAAAAATATTTGTGAAATAAATAGTCTGATTATAATAATTAATTTTAAACATTAATGAACTTTAAGACAACTTTATTTATACCATAAGAATGGTTTATAATATAGAAACAAAATTTTTCTTTTTAGACATTTACAATGAAGTATAAAAACACTGAAAATACAAAAATCAAAATCATTTTAATGAGATTTTAGTATTCAAATTTTAATAATAAACAAAAACATTTATAATTATTATTCTTTTCTTATGTGCATAAAATCAAGTTTAAAGTGATTAAACTTGACAACACATATTTAAAGATGTTTTTTTCTCCTTTTTTATTTGCACAAAAATGCAATCATTATTATTATTATTAATTTTTTTTTTTTTGATTTTGTGAATTTTATAGAAACATCAGAAAATTATGTAAAGATTATCTGAAGAATAAGGTATATTTTAAACAATACTTAGATTTTAAAATTCAATTTTTAATTTTTAAAAAGTGACTTTTTCGTGATATTGTCTTTCAACTGAAGATGTGTAGAAAATGATATGAATCCAACTAAAAGTATGAAAAAATAATATATATTAGATTATATATTTAATATTTTAAAATAAAATTTAATAGTTACATAATAAAATACTTAAACTGTATTGAACTAAAAATTATACTTTANAAGCAAGCACCGGATGTTTACATGGTCCCTCTATGGGACAACAGGTTTCAAAGGAAATTAGTTTATATTGGGTCCACAAAACGCTCTTTGAATAAAAGATTGCAGGAACATAAATACGACATCGTTAATAAACAGCACACCACCGCCCTATCAACATATGCCACTGAACCCGGCATAAGAGCTGACCTACATGAGGCCAAACTGATCAAACTTTCTCACCGGGTGGAACACCTGCGAAATCTGGAGGCACTGGAAATTTACAACGCCGGGTTACGCACCAACTGCATTAACGCTAATGATGCGGTCAATGTGTCACACGCTTGGAAGTACTGCTATGAGGTAACGGGCGACGCCCACTCCAGCAGTTAAAGACCACTATATATCAATTATAGTGAATCTCTCTTAATTAAAAAAGAAAAAAAATTCAATACTTATACATTCAATTTTGCATAGGTAAAATATTTAATTCAATAATACATATTTTTACACCTTGAATATCCAGAAACAATAACTTTACTAATGTTTTCTGCCATGTTAGATTACCTTCTTCAAGTATTCAATCAATAAAAACAGAATAAATGGGATGAGAATTCAGAAATATTTCTGTTATCTATACATTTTCAACCAAAAAAAACAAGTATTATGTATAAAATATGAATATATATTTCCTTTTCTTTTCAGAAATATGCCAGCCATTATGGAATTTAGATCATTTCTGTAAAATTATCTGTAAAACTATGCAATTACAGAGAAATTACAAAATTTCCAATTTTTATGTTGTGTTTATATTCGATTTTTGACGCATGTGGGCAAAGATTCCAAAACTAAAAAATGCACAATTGACCTGTTGAACACAATTGAAAAAAAAAAGAAAAAAAAAGCAAAACATTATCAAAACTTTAGGAATGGTTATATAAAATCATGACTCTGCTTGAATTCTTCTTCTAAAGTAGATTTGCATGCTGTATTTCTAATTCAACTACAAATTTATTTTTTAGCTATGAATTCAGATAACCTTTAATTTTGAAGTCATTTCAATAAACAAAGCAATACTATGTCTACATTAAAATTTCGTAATAGAGTATGATCAATCTGGAATCAAAGACCATTTTATTGTTCCAACTTGCCTGAGACAGAAAAACCAGCTTAAGCCAAAAACTTTATAATCCCATACAATTCTGGCATTCACAGGTTTTACTGCATAAGACATCAGAATACAAATTAGAAGTTTAAAAAAATCGTGAAAAGCAAAACAATGAAAATATATCTTTATTTTTAATAAGCAACAATGAATTTATTAAATCATATGAAGCAAACACATCCATCAATAAATATAGATTTGTTTATTGTCTTTTAGTATTTTTAAACATAAAAATACAAGATTTAAAATGTATTTTGAATGAAATAAACATTTCCCCCCAAAAATTATTAAATATTTCTATGGCATGAAGTAATTACAGTGGTACCTCAGGATACGAAATTAATCCGTTCCGAAACTGAGATCGTATCATGAAAATGTCGTAAGGTGGATCATCTTTTCCCATACGATTACATCAAATAATTCGTTCCAACGCGAAAAACATACTCAAATTAAAGCCAAGTAATACATTAAAAAAAATAACAGTAGTAAGAAAAACAAATGAAAAATGCGAACTAATGTAACGTCGTATGGTGAGTTTTTGTTCGTATCGTGGAGCAAAAAATGTTCGAATTTCATGTCGTATCCTGAAAATTTCGTATGCTGGGGCGTTCGTAACCTGAGGTACCACTGTACATATTTTAAAAAATATCATCAACTTACACATATATAAATATTTGAAAAACAATACAACTACAAATGAGTGGTTTGGAAGTCACATGATATAACTAATACCCGATTTTCAAGACAGTTCAAATCCCATGTCAGTCCGATTTCTTTCTCTGAAATATTTCTGATTAACCAACTGAAAATTAATCCTAATTATTATCATTCATATAAAATGTGACATTGTAGATACATAGGTCAAGTTTCAATATTAAAAGTCCAGTAAATTAACACTCCAAAACCTTTAAACGTCCAGTAGTAATCAATTTAATACTAAACAAACGTTTTCGACTGTACCTTCGGTCTTCATCAGGTTTAAAACCGTTAGATTTGAACCTGTGTAAGCGTAGAACAATGATTATGAAATTATTTTGAAAATAATGGAACAGCACAAACGGATTTTAAAAGAACACAGTTATGCATGTGCATTGCCATGGCGACGGAATGGCATATGTAATACATACAATTATACAAATTTATATAAATAAATACACCAAACGGGGATGTGGTCTTTAACTGCTGGAGTGGGCGTCACCCGTTACCTCATAGCAGTACTTCCAAGCGTGTGACACATTGACCGCATCATTAGCGTTAATGCAGTTGGTGCGTAACCCGGCGTTGTAAATTTCCAGTGCCTCCAGATTTCGCAGGTGTTCCACCCGGTGAGAAAGTTTGATCAGTTTGGCCTCATGTAGGTCAGCTCTTATGCCGGGTTCAGTGGCATATGTTGATAGGGCGGTGGTGTGCTGTTTATTAACGATGTCGTATTTATGTTCCTGCAATCTTTTATTCAAAGAGCGTTTTGTGGACCCAATATAAACTAATTTCCTTTGAAACCTGTTGTCCCATAGAGGGACCATGTAAACATCCGGTGCTTGCTTTTTATTGATCTTGTCTTTGCCACCGCGGAGTAGACCATATACAGTGCTAGGCCTCTTGTATGCAATCTTAGTATTAGTGTGGGCGGCAATCTCCCTGTAAACTGAGTTGAGGTGGTGATTGTACTCAACTACCGCACGAGACTGTGTGCCATTTACGTTGTGTGTTTCGTGGGCCGCTGCTTGTATGTTAGAAGTGTCGCGTGCGGCTATTCGTGATACATATGCGTGGGCAAGGTCGTGTATCAGGTTCCTTCTATATCCGTGCTGTATTGCTATGTTCTGAATGCGTTTCAACTCCGCCTCTGTGTCCTCAGATCTAGTATGGTGTGTAAAAGCCCGCTTTGTTAGGGCACGGAATGCAGAGATCTTATATGAGTATGGGTCCGCCGAGTTGGCCGGGATGAACAATGGCCTATAGCATGATTTGTAATGTACCTTCGTTACCACCCTAGTGCCATCAAGTTGTAGGTGGATATCGAGGAAATGCACCTCCTTATGTTGAAATGCATTCAGAACATAGCAATACAGCACGGATATAGAAGGAACCTGATACACGACCTTGCCCGCGCATATGTATCACGAATAGCCGCACGCGACACTTCTAACATACAAGCAGCGGCCCACGAAACACACAACGTAAATGGCACACAGTCTCGTGCGGTAGTTGAGTACAATCACCACCTCAACTCAGTTTACAGGGAGATTGCCGCCCACACTAATACTAAGATTGCATACAAGAGGCCTAGCACTGTATATGGTCTACTCCGCGGTGGCAAAGACAAGATCAATAAAAAGCAAGCACCGGATGTTTACATGGTCCCTCTATGGGACAACAGGTTTCAAAGGAAATTAGTTTATATTGGGTCCACAAAACGCTCTTTGAATAAAAGATTGCAGGAACATAAATACGACATCGTTAATAAACAGCACACCACCGCCCTATCAACATATGCCACTGAACCCGGCATAAGAGCTGACCTACATGAGGCCAAACTGATCAAACTTTCTCACCGGGTGGAACACCTGCGAAATCTGGAGGCACTGGAAATTTACAACGCCGGGTTACGCACCAACTGCATTAACGCTAATGATGCGGTCAATGTGTCACACGCTTGGAAGTACTGCTATGAGGTAACGGGCGACGCCCACTCCAGCAGTTAAAGACCACATCCCCGTTTTGGTGTATTTATTTATATATAATTGTATGTATTACATATGCCATTCCGTCGCCATGGCAATGCACATGCATAACTGTATTCTTTTAAAATCCGTTTGTGCTGTTCCATTATTTTCAAAATAATTTCATAATCATTGTTCTACGCTTACACAGGTTCAAATCTAACAGTTTTAAACCTGATGAAGACCGAAGGTACGGTCGAAAACGTTTGTTTAGTATTAAATTGATTACTACTGGACGTTTAAAGGTTTTAGAGTGTTAATTTATATGCTTTCCAGTATTTACGTAAGAAGATTTTAGTAAAAGTCCGATATTTAAAAAAAATCCAGAAAACCTAGCAATATTTGTTGCTGTTTGACATACAATTCCTATGTTTGGTACATTTCTATATATTTGAGATATTTGATAATTTTTAGATATTAAAAATATTTATTTGACTTAATTAAAATATCTATAACCATGAAGCAGATAATAGTAAAAGCTTATCACACCAATGATAATGGGCACAAATGCTCAGGAATCAAAGTAAAAGCATTTAATAAAACAAAAAGGTGGTGTACAATAAGTATCATTGGTGTGATAAGCCCTTACTATTATCTGCCTAACAGTTGTAGATATTTTAATTAATTTAATTATACCTAGGGCTAAAAGCAATTTCTGTAATAACTTTGTTACACCTATAGAATAATTTGCCTAGATCCCAATCGATATTTGTGCATAAGCCCTCATTTATTAAAAAATGAAATAGATAAAATTAACACTGACATCTAGTTGTATCATATGTTGTCACCACTTGTGCACCAGATGTGGAAGGTAACATCTCCTTTGTAACCACTCCCTGAATCTTGTAGTAATGTCTGAACCCACAACTCTGTTGTCTTACTGTTTTTGTTATGTATATAATTTGAACTGTCTGTATAACATTAGTTCATAACTGTAAACCAATAATTCAGCTAACTCATAACTGTTTTGTATCAACACCCTGTACATCATGCTACCATGCAACGTTATGAAGAATTATTACTCCTGTCTACATTGATAATGCTTACTGCTCATACAGTCATGGTGACATTTTCATCTTTATATTGTATAGCTTTAGGCATAGTTTTAATTTTTTTCACCTTATATAAATTTTTTAAGTATACTAAAACCTTTAGTTAATACCAACTGATGAGGGACTATTTTCTATTGGAAAATAGTCCAAAATGCATTTTGGGTTTTTTGGTTTCCGTATTTATAAATCATCTTATTGTACATCCCCCTTTTCGTTTTATTAAATGTTTTTACTTTGATTCCTGAGCATTTGTGCCCATTATTATTGGTGTGATAAGCCCTTACTATTATCTGCCTCACGGTTATAGATATTTTAATTAATTTAATTATACCAAGGGCTAAAATCAATTTCTGTAATAATTTAGTTGACTATTTTTGCATTTAAAATATGCTAAGGTTCAAAAAGCAAAGAATAATTAAAATTTTTTGAATACCATAAATATGATTAAGTTCATTTTATATAAAAATCATCACAGTTATGAATTTAAACTCTAATAAATAGGTTTATGATTATTTTTATCAGCAATAACAACCTAACTTCAATATAATTTTAAAAAAAAATGTGTGTAAAGAAATTAAAGACTTTCAAACTTCTATAATTACTTCTATAATGGAATTTTACTTCTATAATGGAATTTTTCTATTTTATTCATATACATTGGTGTGCAAAACTAAAACAACGATTGTTTTTTGCCATAACTCTGCAAGAAATCATCTGGGAGACATGAAATTCAGAAGATAGAGACAGTATTTTGTTCTTAAAGGATGAAGAAAGTATACTAGCACAAAAATGAATAGAATGCATACAGTATGGAATCAAAGCCACTTTCTTATTGTAGTCTTAAACTGCGTGCACTGATTACACACATTTTGCGTGCCCCACATCATCTGTGATGCCATCTTCCTGCATACAAATCACCTTTCTACTGAACTGGGTGTTCATTGTACTGTCACAACAAGCCTTTTTCTACAATTTCATGGCTGTCTGCTTAAAAATTGTATCGTTGCTTAAGTTTTGCACACAAGTGTGTATGTATATATGTATATGCTATTTTTATATTGCATACATTTCTCATTTTCAAGTCCTATGAGATTTTCATAATAAAACCATCGTACCATTAATTATATAATTTAATTAAAATTATATATATAAAATTCATAAGCCCAAAAATGGAGGGACAATTATAAATTAAATTTATTTTAGTGAAATAGATTTTTACATCTAGATCACGTCCATTGTATTAAAAATAAGCATGATCTGTGTTCAATATCAATAAATAAATAAAATCAAAAAAATATCAATAAATAAATTTTGAAAGTAAAGAATAATCAAATATTTAACAAATAAGTAGATAAACACATGAAAATATGGTTTTAGGACTAAGCAAAGTTTAGACTAATATACACCAATTATAATCAATTTTTTGAATTAAATATTTATGCAATACATATATTAAATAGTAAGATTTTTAAATATAAAATACCTTATTTGATTCTGAGAGCTTTTGCTTAGTATAATATTCCGCATCAGCTTCCATTTTTCTTCTTGCCAATTGCATTTCATCTTAACAAAATATAAGTTATAATGAAACTTATTATTATTATTGTTTTAAATTCTAATTAAATAAAATTATACCTTCTATAAATGCAATTTTTTTTAAAGATTCCTTTTCCATGATTTTTTGTTCAAACTGGATTTTTGCTACAGAAGCTACTTTCTCAGCATCTATGAATGTGAAAAAAAAACCCTATAAATTATATTTATTTTCTAAAATTGAGTTATAACATGAGAAAATGTTTTAACCTATTTCTGCTTTCCTTCTTTCTGTTTCAGCATCTTTTTCAACAACTTTCTGCTTCTGTGCAGCTATTAGAAGTTTAGTTTTTTCACCTTCCCTAGTATATAAAAAAATAATTTGAAATATATAATAAAAAAAATCATTTCCATAATATATTTTTCATACTCATGAATGCAGATAATAAAAATTTCTTAAAATTGCTGATAACTTGTCTACAGTGGAATTTTGCTCTCAACATATTACTACTTCTTAGCTTATTTTTCCATCTTCCATTAAAACCGTTCTATCTTTAATGCTGAAAATTATACTGAATTCTTTGCCATAACTTTGTGATCAAATTTTATCCAAATTCTATTAATTATCATAAAATTAAAATTTTCTAAATTCCATGCTCTTTTGGCATGTTTCAATCTTTTCAAATTTCTTTCCTCAAAATCATTCCGTATGAAAACACAAGAAAAATTTTATCATACTTCAAAATTTGCAATTACAAAATACAAGGAAATTCTGATGATAAAGTGAAAAGTAGAATAATAAATAAATGCTTTACACTATATTCATAAAGTTTCTTGTTAGTTTTAAGTCTAAAAGGTATAAAATATTGAACATTTATAAAAACTAAGAACTGTGTGTATTTCCAAGTATTCAAAAGTTATCTGTATCTAAAACGGACAAATATAATTATTTTTTTGTAAAAAAGGGTTGACGAATTTACACTTTAATAAAAAAATACATAAAAGAGACTAAAATCTCTTCACTTTCACCACGTCCAATCACCAGGAACAACAGTCTTCCACAGAAAGGTCATCTCTGCTGTGAAAGACTGTTGTTCCTGGTGATTGGATATGGCAAAAGTGAAGACAATTTAGTCTCTTTTACGTATTTTTTATTAAAGGACAAATATAACATACCTAATGGAAAGAACTGACTAAAAAATAAAAGTACAATTAGACAAATATTTGACAAACAGCAGAATGGTCATTTTCAATAAAGCTATAAATTTAGCATATTAATTCATATGCCTATATGTCCTTATTTTCTACAATTTACTAAATGTTTGTCTACAAGGATCAAGCTTATTAATAGGATGTATTGCACCGGTGTTTTGGTTTTTGCAACCAAGGAAAAAACTTATTCAGAGGAACAAACAATCTTTATTTTCACCTTGTATTATACCAGGTATAATACAAGGTGAAAATTGTTCGTAAATTTTATTTTATTTTCATTTTTCAATGTCTACAAATTGATTTTTTTAAAATCTTTTCTGAATAAAAATTTATCATCCTTTAACTTAATTTTTTTCATAAATAATAAACATTAAAAATAAGAAATTAGTACTGAAAAATTTGGAGGAAAATATTAAATAATATATTAAATTAAATAAATATAACGTATTTTATTTAAAGCATATAATGTATTTTAGATATTAGTAATTATTCTTTGATCAAGTTTTGAATACTGGTAATATAGATTACAATACAGTGGAACCCCGGTTAACGAACGTCCTGGTTAATGACCAGATTGGTTAACGAACTTTTATTTTGCAAAAATTTTGTCTCGGATAACGAACAAAATTCGGATAACGAACGTAACGGTATTTTGTGTCAAATTTTAGTTGGTGTTAGGCATGTGCAAGTTAAGCATTGCTTTTCCAAGTGTTTGTGCTATACTTCTTTTTTCAGTTTTGTGATTTATATATTTAATCAATATGGCATCCAAGAAAGAAAAAAGTCATAGTGGCAATAGAAAACGACAACGCGCTATCGCATTTGAGAAAATTTTGATTAAAAAAATAAGACAATCAATTTCTTGTTCCTTACGGAAAGAGTTTGTTTGTTTGTTAAGTTACGGCAACGCAACACTTGGGCGATCTGCCTAGGGGGAATGCTTTCTGGAAGGTGTTTTTAAGGAAAACTGGCCTCTATTTAGGCGTTACAGACGTGGAGAAAACCCGGAAAACTCCATGTGGTCAGCCCATCTGAGCGAGGTGCGAACCCATGAACAAATTCCCCGTGTTCAAGATACGAAGACCACTTAGCCATTGGTGCATTTTTTTTACCGAAAGAGACTTCGACTCGAAGAATCTTCCGATGAAGTGCTACCCGTTATTTTTTTGGAGGGGATTCCCCTTTTAAGCATTAAGGTTCGTATATCTCCACTTTTCTGCCACCAACTACAACAAACAAAGGTATGTACTGTGCTATTTTATTAAACAAAGTTTACATGTTTGTTGCTGTAATGATAGATACTACATTTTCCTACATTTTCATCAAAGAAAATTACTGTATGTTACAAATAAAATGACAAAAATTTCAGAGACTAGAACAGATTAATTGCATTTGCATTAATTTCTATGAGAAAAATTGCTTCGGTTAACGAACAAGTCAGTTAACGAACGGAGTCGTGGAACGGATTAAGTTCGTTAACCGGGGTTCCACTGTATTACCTAAATAAGCAAAATTAAAGTAAAATATTAATTATAAAATAAAAATAAAAATTAACCTTATTTTCATGGACAACACTGTAAAAATTCTGTTACATAAAAAAACCACTTTATGAAGGAAAAGTAATTGTTTTCAAGGTTTCCAATTCAAATTTGCATTAGAAAATAAATTTTGTGATTTTGGATTAACTGAATGATAAAGAATAATCTTTCCTTTAAAAGAGAATATCATTTAGTTTAAAGTTATAAAAATAATTTGATATTATATTCTGAATAAATTGGCATCATATTTACACAATAAAATAACTCATTCATCTACTAAATTTGAGGATACCAACTTTTTTATTCACTGAATTGTTTTGAAAAAACACACAGGTGATATCATCCAAGACCAGTTAATGGAAAAACATTTGACCCACAATTACACTAGAAAGGAAAATACACACAATCCTTCAAAATTTAAAATGTAAAGCCAGCTACACAATTAACAGCTTCACTAAAGTCATAGAAGTCTTGGTTCCCATCAGAATGGATATTAATGACTTTTCTTAGTTCTAGATTACAAAAGCTATTTACATCAATCAAAATATTAATAGAAGCTATATTATCAATACTTATAAGACAATATCTGTGCAAAATTTTCTCCACAGCACCCAACTAATTCAAGATAATAGCTGATTATCTTGATCACATCTTCAATAATGCATATTTTCAGTGGAAAGACACATTCTCTGTACAACAAAGGGGAAGTACCAATAAGCTCCCAATCATCTGATATTACAGAGGTTGTGCTAAACCGAGTGAAAATTCTACAAATCAAAGTGTACTGCAATGACATCAAACTTATACTTAGGTATGTGGATGTTTGTATTCATTTTTAAAAATTATCTACATAAGTCCAGGATTTTACAGATACAATTGACAAGAATGCTTCAGGAATATAACTAGTTCTGTCCAATAGTAACTTCAAGCAAATTAATTTTTTGGATAAGACTATACAGTGGTACCTCAGGATACGAACACCCCAGCATACAAAATTTTCAGGATAAGACATGAAATTCAAACATATTTTTGCTCCATGATACGAACAAAAACTCACCATATGATGTTACATTAGTTCGCAGCGCCATTTTTTATTCACTTCTGTTCATCGGTCTCAGTCCGCATGTTTGCTTCGTTGTGGAAGGATCTCGCTTGATAAAGGAAATCTTGAGGTATTATCAGAAAGTGACTGATTTTATTGAAAAGAAACATCCCGAAAAGGTTCACACTGGCCGTATTGCTGCTCGGAGTAATGACATTTGCCTAAGTCATTTTAGAAACATTTTAAAAAGTAGGCAAAGCCAAACCTCTTTGGATAGATATTTTACCAAGCGACCTCTATCCAGTGAAAGTGCTGGTGGAAGTGAAGGAAAGAAAGCAAAAAGCAGTGAAAAAAAATTTAAAAAAATATATATAAAACAACACTAATTTTTTTAATCTTTTCTAAGTTATTTTTAAGTTATTGTTACATTATGTTATGTAAGTTAAGTTTTAGTATCATTTCCCTTCTCCCGCCACCAGTTTACACCTCCACCGTCGTCTATCTTTAAAGGTAAAGTGCAAATATAGCTACATTTTTTTTTTGTCATCAATTATTATTCTATTATGGTTATTTATACATTTACAACTACAAAATGCATTTTTCAGTGTTTTCCTTACTATAGTTATTTTTTTTTAATGTACAACTTAGCATTAATTTGAGTGTGTTTTTCGCGTTGGAATGAATTATTTGGTTTTACATGTAATTGTATGGGGAAAAATGATTCAACTTACGACATTTTCATGATACGATCTCAGTTTTGGAACAGATTAATTTCGTATCCTGAGGTACCACTGTATTTAAGGAACACAACTGCCTTTATACCAAAGTGTAAGCCCACCACTGCACAATCATTTACATTGGGATTCCAATGGAACAATAGCATACAACTTAGTGGCATTCAAAGATCTAATTAGAAGACATATAATCAAAAGCCATCCACAGAGAACAAAATTAATAAAATTAGCTTCCTAGACAACATAATAATCATCATCATTACAGCATATTACAGAAATATGGACCTTCCTAAAAAAGTGGCACAGCTAAAAGAAGAAATGGCCATTTTTACTCCAGTTATAGTTAAAGTATGTTACTAGTTGCCCCAAATACAACAAACTTAGAAGACAATAATGCTTTGTTTTAATTGTTTATTGCTCAGTATAACAACATGTAAATATGAAATAAAAGTAATTGTATTACTATTTGTTAATACAAAGCTCAATACAAACACATTCAATACAAAATGAAGATTTCATTTAATGATAAGCTGTGTTATTTCTTCAGGAGTTTCACAAATGTCAACTGCAGAAAATTCAAAAAACAGTCTGTTATAGGTTAGCATATTTTTATATCATTGGACATCACAGTCTTGCCATTTAGATCCACAATGCTTTGTCTCAATTTTGTCTATTTCTTATAGTTTCTATTCTTGTACACTATTCCCTCATGGTATAACAGTCAAGTGTATGTTTTCATTTGTTTTCCATGTTTCATCAAACTTTTTGGAACAATTTCTGTTCAGTAGGGTTCTCCATTTTCAATCAGAACCTCATTATTTCTTGATTTTGTTACAATTTTTTAGTGGAAAGAACTTAAAATGCCACTGAAAAGAAAGTTTCATAACTATCAGATGTTAAACAACTAGTGTCATTAAGAGGGAGAGCTGGAGATTTTTCCCTGAGCACAGAGAAAACTTAGGAGCCTGTAATGGTTCCTACTATTATAAAATTGTTATTTTTACTGAAATTTTATTTTTTATTAATAAAGAAACATTCAACATACTTCATTTGTTCAAAAATGAAGTGGCAAAAGGGCCCACTCTACTCCTGGGCACCATACAAGTTTCAACAGTGCTACAAACATCTATACCTTGCATGTAGTCAATTCTGCAACACATCCACATGTTTAACTACATAATTAAGCTGGATTTAGCAGTTGCAGATAAATCTGATTTCACCACATAAAAGAGTATATTTTTAGCATAGTTTACCATCATTAGTTGACTTTGAAGAAAATACAAATGTAGCGCATATTGCTAATAGATAATTCATATATGAAATACGATTTATGCATATAATGTTCAATAAATAACAATTTTAATAAAACAATATTATCATCACTGTATAAAAACTAAAATTTACTCATATATTCAGTGTAAAATTTATATATATTTTCTACTTACATAGCTTCATAATTTTTTCTTATTGTCTCTGGAATTTTTGGTTTTGTTACTCTTACAGCTTGAATAAATAATCCAGGTGCCATAAGATTTAAATCTTTCTGAAGAGCAAGCTTTAAATTTTCATCAATTTGATCTGAATAAAAAATTAAAAATTATATAAGTGTTAATTATATTGAAATTAAAAATTAGAAAATAATATAAATGTTAATCATATTTATAATTTTAATTTTATTTAAAATTGTCATTAATAATACAGATATTTTATTTGACAAAATTAACAAAACTGAATAAATATATTTTATATTTCATAATATGATAGCTTTCAATTATTATTTGAATCTTTTTTTTAAATCTATTATGAGCTCTTCAATGTTCTTTATTTCTCACATGTGATTTTGTTACTCCTTTAACTGCTTGAGTCACCTTGATTATACTGTATCTTTCTTAGATAAGATTGAACTGCAGCCTACTGAACATCTGTTCAAGCCATACTGCCCAGCAATATAAGGCATCTGCCCACACTCTATCTTTGCTATTATACTCCAACCTATTATAATTCCAACCTTTCAAAAATAAAAACCCATGCAAAACTTGAGTGTCCATCTGACAGTCTCACAAATAGTATAAAAGAATTGTTTCTGTCAGAAAAATAAAACGTTGGAATTATAAGGGAGAGTTTCAAAGTTTGGAGGAATACTATGAAATCAGCATAAACTGGGTTGAGTGTTGACGTCGCCTGCGCTCCGAAAAGTTTCAAATTGTTGCCTGAAGACAAGGGAAGACCAATTGGTATTCATTATTTTACGTCACTTCTTTTGTTTGTTCTGTGAGGTGTTGTTTTGAACATTATCTTTCGCGAAAGTGTTCATTATCCAATCACCCACTGTATTTCTTTTATACCAACAGAAAAATATTTTAGAGAAAATCAAACCTGAAGTTGGTTTTTCAATTCAAGCAGTGACTTTTAGTTTTTCATAGAAACACTTATCTAATTTGAATAAAACCAGTGTGAAAATACTTATTATAAGAAGTAATCAAAAGCATTTATTTTTTACCAACATTTATAGAATTTTTATGAAAAGCATTTGTGAATTTTTCAAAATTCTATAATAAAAATGAATTTTTTGAAAATTATTATAGTAGTTCAAATTTTTTTTTAAATCAAAAACTTCTTTAATATAGTGACAACTCCTATGACACTAAACAGTATGCAGCTATATTGAAGGGGTTATTTTCACAGTTACTCCATTTTTTAATGATCAAAGACATTGACCAATGTCAATAGTATAATGCATATTACAAACTATCATTGTTTTGAATTTATCAAGATTTTAATTGAATATTCATAGAAATGCTTATATAACTTAAACCTAAATACAGGTAATCCCCATATAACACGGCACTTCTATAGCACAGATTCAATCTAACACTGTTCAAAAATTGGGAACATCCCCATATAACACAGTGCTTTTATAGCACGGGTTCACTCTAACATGGTTCAGGAATTGGGTAAAACCCTCGTACAACGTTCTTTTATACCTCCGCATACTCAACGAGCATTCTAATTGTTTTTGTGGCTACTTTGAATGCTCTTTCAACAAATAATCCATTTAATGGTTAAATTTTACAACTGGGAGCCTTCTTTTGCTTCTAAAAGCTCATTTTAGAATTATAGATTCCTCCATCACGATACTATCGATAGTGCAGGTGCCATCTTTCTTTCACCATCGTTCCTAAATGCCAACAAACAGCAGCGCGCTCCTGTTGCAGAGCAACCGCTATTAACAAACGCACCCAAAAACTGTTACCCAAAAATTATAAAGCTATTTTTTATAATAAAGATATTTAAAACAAGAAATTTATAATAAAAAAATGTAATAAAGCTACTTTTTAACAAACTTTTTTCAGGCTGTGAGGATTTGAATACTGAGAGGCATTTTCAAAAATTTGACTTTGGTTAAATTTATAAATTATCAGTTCTACTATAAGCCTAATTTTTTTTCCACCTTGCCATAATGGAAACCTTCCCATCGTTATTGTGATTGTCTCAAATGACAATGATATGATCTCATTGTTCTTTCCTTCAATGAAAAATACTTAAAAATTTATGGATTGGCTTTTTCCAACACATCCGTGGTTTTTCAGTCAGTCAAGTCTGTTAGGCAGACAAACTAGATCAAAGATATATATGCATTTGTGCATCAAAAAAAGTGCTCTTTGTTTGAATTAATAGCTGTAGACACTTTCTGAATTGCTAACAAAGAATAAACTTTTTCTTAAAACTCCAAGTTGTCTTCAGATGAGATTTATCATGGAAACTCTGTCTCATATGTACTCACCTTGGTTAAAGAGTATAATATATTGATGACAAATTTAAAGTCTAATAAAGTCTGATGTCTAATAGAGTATAAGTTAAGACATCATGGAGCCTTAACTCTCCATTGGACCTAATATATGTCATTATTATACACTGATGATTACACAGGCCTCATGTTTTGGTAGCCATTAATATAGAAACTAATTAATTTGAACTAAAGGTAGGTGGACAGGGTGCCATTTTTTGTTAATGTTAATAATTCTAAATGACTAATATCACAAGATAGAAATATAACAACCTATCTTTATTGTGATTTCGAAAATGAAAATGTAAACCTATTTTTAGTCAAATTAATTAATTTATATACTTATGACTAGCCAAAAGAGCCTGATGAAATATGGGTTTAGATATTTAATAATCTTTATAGATTCAGGCTTGCTCATAGTCACATTTGTAGCTATGTAAATTTTGAATTACAAAAAACAGCAAGCCAGCAAATGTATATTAATAATACTTGCTTTTATACAATATATAACAGATAATACTATATACTACTCACCAAATAAATCAATATATACTTCTTGAAGATTATGAATGCTGCAAAATTGATTCAATTCATGATGAACTTTATTGAATATTAATGTTTTGTCATAGTCAGCAGTATAATTTTTCACAATATCAAATACTGAAAAACATCAATTATTGATAAAAATTATCATCATCTTGTTAAAAATTTTTAATTTTCTTCTGAAAAGTAATTATTCACTAAGTTTTCTAACAATAATAGTCAAAATTAATTATGTAAACAATATATGTTTTAATGGATTATAAAATCATACAAAAATAAATAAAATTAAGTAGAAAAAACTTATGAAAAAATTTGGAATAATATTTCAAGTAACTGAAGATGGTGGTTTTGAAAATTCATAAAAAGGATTTTAGGTGATATCTATAGGACAGGTAAAGTTTTTAAAATATTAATTTATAATGTTAATTTTTAAATTACATATTGAAAAGTTGTAATTTACATAATGTTTGATAGTTAAGAGCTAAAAAAATGTAATATTCAAAAAATACTGTTAAAATTAGAATGCAATATAAGTCACTGAAGATGAGAATGTATTAATTCTCAAAAATGTTTCAACAAAATAAAGTCAGCTCCTTGATTGAAGATTTGTTTTGATGTAAAAATTTATATAAACAAATAGTCAATGTTTTTTTTAAGTTTCAGTAACTTTGAATTCTCATTTATCTTAATAATAATCAATTTTTAGAAGTTCCTGATTATTATTATAGTAATATGTTATAAACAATTATAAAAAACAAACAATTGTGTTGTCATAAAATAAAATATAGTTTAAGTGTATAACTGAGGTCTTGGTATATATAAATGTTATCTTTTAAATAAATATAAAATAAAAACAAAATAACTAAATCAATAAAAAATTAAAATTTATAGACCACTGTGTTACAGCTCTTATAGTAGTGTGCTATAAACACCAATATCAAAATTGGGTAAATAAAACAGAGGTAAATAAATTTACCTCTGTTTTATTTACTCAATCTTGACAGTTTAAATATAAATATAAATATAATATGACATAGAATCAGAAGAAACAAGAAAAAGAAGACACGGTTTCGACAAATAACTAAGTTTAAATATAATTTTAAAAAAGTTCTGAAAATGAGAGCAAAACTTCTCTCCATCATGACATACACATTTATAGAACTTTGTTATGATAAAGGAGCTCTATAAATTGTGTTTTATTAATTTAATGTATTTACAGTTTTAATTCAATTAATGTTAATTTGCATTTTTATTTTATGTTTATTTTGAAAATAAACAGCTTATATGTAAAACATGTTTATAACCTGTTACTAGAGTATTGGTATTTGATTGTAAAATTTCATGAAAATGAATGAAAATCCATCAGTGCTCAAACTTATTTTTTTATGGTCTTAATACTCTATAAAAGTATATACTGTCTATATAGTTTAAACTTTTGGAATCTTCTATTTTTAATAAAAATAAAACAATATTCTTTTAGAAGTTAAATAATTTAACTTAAATTCTAAATATTTTTAGAAATTTTGCTCTCATTTTCAAAACTTTTTTAAAATTATATTTAAACTGTCAAAAAGTTAAAGTTATATTAATACCTTAACTTTTTAATATAAGATAAATACATTTTAATACTTTAGAACATAAACTATTTCATATTCGTTAAATTCTTAATTTTATAATTTCAAAAGGATCAGCAAGCCTCTGATTACCTAGAGGTCTATGCATGAATTTGATATTTTTTTCTTTGGATGCTGCCCTACTTTACTGGGCTGAATAGGTACAGTACAAGATAAAAAACAAAAGTTTTGTAGAACACTTTATTGAAGAATGAACTTATAAGAATTGAAATATATCTGTAAAAGCAGAACAAACAAAACAAATCCGGCAATGAATTGCATAACTTACCCAGCAAAAACATTAAAATTGCATGTAGTGCCATCAAGATTTTATTTTAAAAACTTACATTATTAATTATCATAAAATGGCAAAAAGCTTAAATTTGAGAGTAGAGATGAGTTTTATAAAAATAATTGTAAATACTAATAATGAATAAAATCTTTATTAAGAACTGACCTCACTCAAGATATGACACGACCTCCCTCTATCTCCCCCTCTCCTCAAACTTTAACCACCAAAATTTAATAGCATCAATGCCCTAATACACAAACCTCCCTGCAAAATCTCAGAATTTTCAATGAAAGGCACAGGAATTATTAAGCTTCAAAATGGTGTACAAAATCATGTTTCCTACACCCACACTATACATACAGAAAAAAAAACCTCTTTTCTGCATTTCTCAATGTTTCAAGGTCCTGAGTCCAAAAATGTAAAAATCTTGGGGTAGTCATTTTTGACCAATTCCTGTTATATATAACAGCCAGGAAAGTAATTAAATGCCTTATTAAAACTCATAATGACTGACTTATTCTAAGTCTTATTAGCATAAGAGTTTGAATTACAGGGTTGAAAATTACATAGCAACTTTGCCTTTTACATTTGCAAATATTTGTTGTGCACTTCTCATGCAATGATACTTGACAATTCCTTGCCCACTGAAAGTGAAATTATGATTGCTAATTGATTCTCTGTCAAAAGATGTTTTCCATTTTTTAAAAATTTTTCTCAGATCTGATTTCTCAGGATAAGAGATTTTTCCTTTTCCCCCTCCAATTTTGCAGGAGCAACTAAACTGGAGTCTTGCATTCTACATATGTTGCCGGCAAATGTATAACAACTCAATTTTATGTCTTTCCTGTGCGTGGAAGCAATGAGAACACAACCGTAAGCTTACAGTATATTCAGCATTAGAAAAAAACAGGTGGAAAAAAATTATATCATTTTCTGATAAGAAATTTCCAAAGACATGTGCGTAAATCTGTAACTGCCTGTACCAACAAAGATTTTATTGATCAAAAAGGAATGATAGGAAAATCATAGGACTAGTTCTGGAGTCAACTGATGACTTCTACAAAGTTAGGACAAAAGAAGAAGAGAAAAACCTTCTATTTTCTTGAGAAACCAGAGCTGCAAAAACTTTTCAAAAATAGAAGACATTATGAGATTAGCTGCGGGTAGGGGATTCCTAACCCTTGAGCAGCATTGGGTTGTAGAACCCGCTCGTTGACAAATTGTTGGCAGGATTGCAAGATCCTTCTGATAGCAGNACCTCCCGCGGCGTACATGGGAATGTCCCGGGAAATCAGACTCCAGCTGTGTTCAAGGTCACCCAACTGTGTAAACAATGACTCATTGATGTTAAATTTCACAGAAAGGCGAAACAAAGGAAAATAAAATTTGAAGCTTTTTCTTCAAAATTAACACATTTCTTTCATTTTTTTTTCAGTTTTAAGTATTTTTAATGTATTTTAATATTAATCTTATATCAATTTAATTAATGATCGGGAATGAAGGGGTTAAAGGAGGGCTTTAGGTGAGTGGGGAGTGCAGTGGGCAAGTCAACTGGGATCCATTATTCCAAGTAACAACAGGTAGCCAGGTTATAAACAAATACAAGAGGTTTATTATAACTAAAATCTAGAGTATACAAAAAATCTGCGTAAAAATGACTATGGAGAGTAACAATATAAAACAACTAGACTAACCTAATACATATGTCACTAATGAGGAGGACATTCCTGGTTTAGCTACTTTCTCAGAGAGAGAGAGAGTTTACAAATATTCTACTCAAAATACCTCTAAGAGCAATGCTGTTCTCTATCATTGTGGAGGAATATGTGATATTCATCCTGCAGTCCAGAGGTTGGGCTGTGGTGTATGGCTTCCTTTGTTGTATGGCGAGTCTAACCATTGTCTTCTATAGCCCTGGAATGTCCAGTTTGGACCATATCTGTCCAGGATACGATGGGACGGGAGACTTGGTCTTCTTCTGTCATGGAGTCTGTCTTGGGATTGTCGTCCTGGGGATGTCCTCTAGGAACAGGGTAGCTGGAGATGTCTGCCAGTGTATGGCGCCAGATGAAGGTCACCTTGACTCAAGTTCCAGCCTCCTTTTTATCCAGTCTAGGCCTAGGAAAGCCCATCAGGTGATCAAGTGTTGTTGGAGACGAAGGTTGATTTTGCAGGTGGTGTGTTATAGGTGAGCTGTTGATGACGCTAAATGGAGCTATTACCATATTTAGTTTGAGATTTGTAAGATTCATCTTGTTTACTTGTTCAACAGTTGACTTTCTCCTCTTTTAACAATAGGTTGTTATCATTTAGCACAAGATTGTTATAATTCTCGAACAGTTGTTGATGGAAAGGGTGTCATTCAATCCATTTTCTGTGCAATGTTTTCTTAATGATCACAATGGAGAAATAGACCTAAAAATTTCCATAATTTAGGGCTAACTCCACTCTGATCTCTCACAACATCCCTGACAAAGAGTCAATTAACAGTCATAATTCCATTTTCAGTGAGCAAGGATTCTTCAAGTGTTATTGCATAAAAAGTGCATAACAAATGCCTGCAAATGTAAAAAAGTGAAGTTGCTATGTAATTCTTGATGCCATAATAATTCAAACTCATGTTAATAAGTAAGTCTTAGGATAAAACTGTTCTTATGTTTTTAGTACAGAATTGAATTGTTTGTTTGTTCTTTTAATTGACATAGTTTTAACTTATACATAAGATTATTTTTCAATAAAGTGTTCTATAAAACCCTTGTTTATTATCTTGTACCTATTCAATCCAGTGAAATAGGCAATGTAAACAAAAATATTAATTTTGACATTCTCTAGCCCTCTTTAGGCAATCTTAAGTTTGCCTAATTTGTTTTCAGGCAAAGTCTGAAATAAAAAACTTTATTTTGGGCAATGATTATAACACTGTCGGCAATCTTAACTTTACCTAAAAAATCCTATAATTGCCAGTAACATATATAAAGTACAGAAAACAATTAGAAGTAAATAAAAAATAATAATTTTATAAATAAAGAAAAATATAAAATGTTTGTATTGTTTCATTTTTTTTTATAAAAAATTTTATCTTTAAAGTACTTTTCATGCAAAAGCTTACCACTAGGAGGATTTAAAATATTTACAACTTCAATTCTATCAAAATAAATCATTACACCACCACTGAAATAAGAAAAATTCTTATGTTAATTCAATAATATAAAGTAGCTTTAATATTATTCTTACATTGTAACTATAACATCATTTATTACAAACAATATTTAAACATAAATAATAAACTAATATTAATATTCCCTCAAGATATAAATATGAACACTTTTTTTGTTATTTAATTAATTAAGAAATTATAATGTAGCTAATATAAAAAGTAATGCTTAATAGTGTGTATTACACCTCAAGCTGGAATAAGAATTGTATATCTTGAAGTTAGTATACTGTTTCTAGAACTTCCTGAATTTTATGAGGTTATGTTATATTTACTTTTTACAAAATCTGTAAATATGGATTATTTTAAATTTAGATAACATTTAAAATTTTGTACACCTAATTCATTACATCTGAAAATTTTACTAATCTATGATATGTTTTAACACTAACTAATAAATTTGAAAAGAACAAGTATCATGAACTAAAGTACACTAGTAAGAAGTAAACAAAAAAAATTCAGCAACAAGTTGCTTAACTTCCCCGGTAACATTTAGTGAAACTAACCATTATATTTTATTTAAAAACTTTTTATATATTTTTAACTATTATAAAATTGCAAAAAGTTTCATATTGAGAGTAGGGATGAGTTTTATAAAAAAACTGTAAATGCTAATAACAAGTAAAATCATCATTAAGTCTGACCCTACTGGAGATACACGTGATCCTCTTTATCTCCCCACCCTTCAACTTTTAATCACCAAAATTTAATAATGTCAATCCCTAATAAACAAACTTTCCTACAAAATTTCATAAATGTTTGGCAAAAAGCACAAGTGTTATTAAGCTTCAAAGAGGATGAACAAAATTGTGCCTCACATACTAACATCAATACATACAGGAAAAAAACCCCCAAATTTTTTTGCATTTCTTAATGTTTCAAGATCCTGAGTCCAAAAATGCAAAAATCTGGGGGGATCAATTTTTTGACTGATTGCCACACTTTCCCTCTGTTATAACAGCTGGGAAAGTAAAAGTAAGATATTTTAATTAATGGATGACTCTTAGTAATTTGCATTTGCAAAGACTCACTCACAAACCAGGTCGGCAATTATGCCTTATCATTAATAAAACTAGATCCCAGACATTCCTTATAGAGGATAATTCATCACCTACTGATAAACCACTTCAAAGAGTATACCTATACAATAACCAACCCCATCAATCTTATCTCCAAATTGCATGAAATTAAACTAACTGGTAAGGAGCACACTACAGTGCTTGATTTTGTATCAATGTTCCAGTCAAATCTCCTTGAGTCTTGTTTTTGCACATTACAGAATTTCTTTTTCTTTACCATACACAATACATAAAAGTTTCACAAATTATGAAGCTTACACACTTGTTGGGATACATCTCCTTTGACAAACAAGTACACCGACAAACATGGAGTACCCACGAGCAGTCCCCTCTCTGGTGATCTAGTGAGTTGATTCTCTGATATTTGGAGGAACAGACCCTGGAAAGATTTCTATTGGATATATTACTACATATTAAATATGCTGATGATATTTTAGTAATACCAAAAGCTAAACCTAACATCCAAGATGTTTTAGAGGCTTTCAACAACATATATGGCCTTATTCTTAACCTAAAGCAATCTAGTAATGCAGGGATGCACATTGACATTCAATTTTCAAATGATCGAGTAACATCTCATGCAAAATGTATGCCCACTTATTAGCCTTTCTTTATACCATCCAACTCTGATCCTGTGTGCTATAAAACTGCAGCCTTTAGGCCCCATTAATTAAAAAGTACTTACACACATTATTCAGATAGCTCATGCTCCTGGTTTGTATGAAATCCCTGTAAATGACTACAGGTTCAACAAGCATCAATGCTACATTTTCTCCATGTACAGATCCCTCAGGGCTAGAATTAATAATCATAAATATAACACATCCAAAAACAGACATGTCAGAGCCAGGATGTCTACATGTTTGGAGGATGCTAAACTCAAATGTAACATCTTTAACTGTCATACAATTTGAACAGCCATGGCAATGCAGATTTACAGGACTACCCTATCAGTTACATGCATTAAAGTTATAACATCATACTACTGCAAACATGCCAGTATGTTATTAATTTTGTTGATGGAAAGGGTGTCATTCAATCCATTTTCTGTGCAATGTTTTCTTAATGATCACAATGGAGAAATAGACCTAAAAATTTCCATAATTTAGGGCTAACTCCACTCTGATCTCTCACAACATCCCTGACAAAGAGTCAATTAACAGTCATAATTCCACTTTCAGTGAGCAAGGATTCTTCAAGTGTTATTGCATAAAAAGTGCATAACAAATGCCTGCAAATGTAAAAAAGTGAAGTTGCTATGTAATTCTTGATGCCATAATAATTCAAACTCATGTTAATAAGTAAGTCTTAGGATAAAACTGTTCTTATGTTTTTAGTACAGAATTGAATTGTTTGTTTGTTCTTTTAATTGACATAGTTTTAACTTATACATAAGATTATTTTTCAATAAAGTGTTCTATAAAACCCTTGTTTATTATCTTGTACCTATTCAATCCAGTGAAATAGGCAATGTAAACAAAAATATTAATTTTGACATTCTCTAGCCCTCTTTAGGCAATCTTAAGTTTGCCTAATTTGTTTTCAGGCAAAGTCTGAAATAAAAAACTTTATTTTGGGCAATGATTATAACACTGTCGGCAATCTTAACTTTACCTAAAAAATCCTATAATTGCCAGTAACATATATAAAGTACAGAAAACAATTAGAAGTAAATAAAAAATAATAATTTTATAAATAAAGAAAAATATAAAATGTTTGTATTGTTTCATTTTTTTTTATAAAAAATTTTATCTTTAAAGTACTTTTCATGCAAAAGCTTACCACTAGGAGGATTTAAAATATTTACAACTTCAATTCTATCAAAATAAATCATTACACCACCACTGAAATAAGAAAAATTCTTATGTTAATTCAATAATATAAAGTAGCTTTAATATTATTCTTACATTGTAACTATAACATCATTTATTACAAACAATATTTAAACATAAATAATAAACTAATATTAATATTCCCTCAAGATATAAATATGAACACTTTTTTTGTTATTTAATTAATTAAGAAATTATAATGTAGCTAATATAAAAAGTAATGCTTAATAGTGTGTATTACACCTCAAGCTGGAATAAGAATTGTATATCTTGAAGTTAGTATACTGTTTCTAGAACTTCCTGAATTTTATGAGGTTATGTTATATTTACTTTTTACAAAATCTGTAAATATGGATTATTTTAAATTTAGATAACATTTAAAATTTTGTACACCTAATTCATTACATCTGAAAATTTTACTAATCTATGATATGTTTTAACACTAACTAATAAATTTGAAAAGAATAAGTATCATGAACTAAAGTACACTAGTAAGAAGTAAACAAAAATATTCAGCAACAAGTTGCTTAACTTCCCCGGTAACATTTAGTGAAACTAACCATTATATTTTATTTAAAAACTTTTTATATATTTTTAACTATTATAAAATTGCAAAAAGTTTCATATTGAGAGTAGGGATGAGTTTTATAAAAAAACTGTAAATGCTAATAACAAGTAAAATCATCATTAAGTCTGACCCTACTGGAGATACACGTGATCCTCTTTATCTCCCCACCCTTCAACTTTTAATCACCAAAATTTAATAATGTCAATCCCTAATAAACAAACTTCCCTACAAAATTTCATAAATGTTTGGCAAAAAGCACAAGTGTTATTAAGCTTAAAAGAGGATGAACAAAATTGTGCCTCACATACTAACATCAATACATACAGGAAAAAAACCCCCAAATTTTTTTGCATTTCTTAATGTTTCAAGATCCTGAGTCCAAAAATGCAAAAATCTGGGGGGATCAATTTTTTGACTGATTGCCACACTTTCCCTCTGTTATAACAGCTGGGAAAGTAAAAGTAAGATATTTTAATTAATGGATGACTCTTAGTAATTTGCATTTGCAAAGACTCACTCACAAACCAGGTCGGCAATTATGCCTTATCATTAATAAAACTAGATCCCAGACATTCCTTATAGAGGATAATTCATCACCTACTGATAAACCACTTCAAAGAGTATACCTATACAATAACCAACCCCATCAATCTTATCTCCAAATTGCATGAAATTAAACTAACTGGTAAGGAGCACACTACAGTGCTTGATTTTGTATCAATGTTCCAGTCAAATCTCCTTGAGTCTTGTTTTTGCACATTACAGAATTTCTTTTTCTTTACCATACACAATACATAAAAGTTTCACAAATTATGAAGCTTACACACTTGTTGGGATACATCTCCTTTGACAAACAAGTACACCGACAAACATGGAGTACCCACGAGCAGTCCCCTCTCTGGTGATCTAGTGAGTTGATTCTCTGATATTTGGAGGAACAGACCCTGGAAAGATTTCTATTGGATATATTACTACATATTAAATATGCTGATGATATTTTAGTAATACCAAAAGCTAAACCTAACATCCAAGATGTTTTAGAGGCTTTCAACAACATATATGGCCTTATTCTTAACCTAAAGCAATCTAGTAATGCAGGGATGCACATTGACATTCAATTTTCAAATGATCGAGTAACATCTCATGCAAAATGTATGCCCACTTATTAGCCTTTCTTTATACCATCCAACTCTGATCCTGTGTGCTATAAAACTGCAGCCTTTAGGCCCCATTAATTAAAAAGTACTTACACACATTATTCAGATAGCTCATGCTCCTGGTTTGTATGAAATCCCTGTAAATGACTACAGGTTCAACAAGCATCAATGCTACATTTTCTCCATGTACAGATCCCTCAGGGCTAGAATTAATAATCATAAATATAACACATCCAAAAACAGACATGTCAGAGCCAGGATGTCTACATGTTTGGAGGATGCTAAACTCAAATGTAACATCTTTAACTGTCATACAATTTGAACAGCCATGGCAATGCAGATTTACAGGACTACCCTATCAGTTACATGCATTAAAGTTATAACATCATACTACTGCAAACATGCCAGTATGTTATTAATTCTTAAAAATTAAGTAAATAAAGAAGTACCTTATTTTAAAAAATTTTTTTTATTTTTCTTCTGAAAACCCATATGAAAATGTTCCTTTTAAATTCTGTATGGAATTGTGCTTTTTAAATTATGTCACTATGCTAATGGAATGCCTGTACTACTCGACAAATCATTTGTATGATTATTAAACAGTGCTGAAGTAAGTACTGAGGTTACTGTGTGAGTTAATGACTGTTGTTCCAGCTTTGGGAGTATATTTTTATTTTTCTTGAAATTTAAATTGGCGTTACTGAAAGACATTTACCTTGTACCACATGGAACATTCTTTACTTCATCTGTTTGTAGTGTAACCTATTTATAAATAAATGAAATTTAAATTATGCTAAAAAAAAAAAATATTTTTGATATATTTGTTGGGTTATTCTAATGTTAGTTATTTTTAAATATCTGAGTATTATTTACTTATATTATATATCTACTTTACTTATATTTTATTTAATAATTCTATCTTTACAATCAATCTCAGCAAAACATTCCAAAAAAATTTAATACTGAATAATAATAAATAAGTAAATTCTCTTTAAATGTCTATAATATCTATTAAAAGTTTTTTAAATTTTAATACAATAGCCCCTCGTTATATCGCGCTTATCAGGAGACAAAGAAAAAGCATAATATAATCAAGTAATAAAAATTCTAGGCTTATACTACACAGATCACACATACTATGAAATCTCTATCCTCCGTTCTTTCATCAGCAAATGTTTCTGATTTAAAATAAGATTAGTTGTTCAATGCTAAATTTTATTTGTGGTTATATCGTATTAAATGACATTTACGTAAACATTACATTTACAAATGCCCATTTAGCATTATTGTTTCTTTAACAATAACATTTAAAGACAAATACTGTCAATATAAAACAAAATATCAGTTGCGATTTTATTGTACAGTACTATATTTCATAATAAATTGCTTATTAAAAATTTGCGTAATTTATATTGTTTAATAAAAATTATAAATACAGTAATTGAAAATTTCAATAAATAAATATTGAGCATATAACAGAACATCAAAACTTATAAAATTACAGAGTAAAAATTTTCTAAAAAGCTAAATAATAAAGTTACTACTGTATAAAAATTTTAGAACTCTGTTCAGAAATAAAAAAATTCTTCTTAGACATTACCCACTGAATTTAAAATTTCACACCTTTATGTGAATTGAGTCAATACCTCAATTCACATAAAAGTGTGAAATTTTAAATTCACAGAAACTTGTAAATGTAGGCCTACTTAAAACTAATAAACAAACAACTTTTGAAATCAAAAGGAAGCAAATAATAAATTTATCTGTCCATCTGTTTTGCTCATTTAGATCTTGATGAATTTTTTGTTTCACCTGCAGTGATAGTTTCAAGGACAATGGTAGGAATAAAATACGGTATTTTGTTGCAAAAAGAAATTCAATGGCAATTGATATTTTAAAATTTATTAATTCAAATGCTTTAAAATTTGAGGAACAAAAGATAGAAAAAAAAAGCACAATACATCTGAATCCACAATATAACAAGGAGCTACTGTATATCAAAAATAACATATTTTAAAATCCACATTCAGTCTACTAATGTCATTCTTTGTGTCATCACTGAAATTTCTGGAAGATTTCTGCATTTATTTTTATCTCCAAAAAACTTGAAAATTCAAAGTTTAACATATTTTAAAATATATATTTATTTGTATTTAAATTAACATTAAATGTAAAATAAAATTATTTTCTAAAAGATTCAGTTCAATCACAATAAAACTATGATGATTTGAGCAAATTTAAATCAAATCTTGACCCAATTATCATTGATAGTAAATTACATTTAATATAGACATCAGAAGTTTTTCCAGCTTACTTGTTTGTTTATATATAGTTTAGATAACCAATAAATATATATTTATAGGCTATCTAAACTATAAACTGAATTAAAACAAATGAAATGAAAAAAAATATTTATATGCCATTGCTAAAAAACAATTTTTTTCTACATATAAAGTTTGATCATTTTTTTATAAAAATATTTATATTTTTCCATTCACATTCAATATACGAACAAAAAGTGCATGCATTGATTTTTTTATTTATAAATTTTTAAATAGAAAATGTAAAAAAAAAATTTTTTTGTGCCTTTGAAAATTTATACAAAAATAGAAATTATAAAAAGAATTGATACAATTTAACAGTGAAATTCTGTATGACAGTTACTGTTAAATTGTTTTGTTTTAAAAAATGTCAATGCAAAATAATTTATGTAAAACTTTGAAAATTTTTATTATAATGGTGTACTATTATAGAGCATTATATTTTTAATTGAAATGTAAGTATAAATATAATAAGACACTTAAGAAATATCCAACTCTCATTAGTCACATACTAATTATTTAATATGGCATAAAAATATATAGTTTAGAACTATTAAAATTTCAAAACAACAACAAAAAATAATTCCAAATTCTTCTGAATTTACAACTTCTAAAAATAGATAAACAACAAGATTACCATTCAGTACCATCTTCTAGAGTAAGTCCATACAATGTATGTACTTAGTCCAGTATTTGTTTAATTTTTGATTATTATTCCAGAAATAAAAATTTCACAAAGATTAATTTCTTTTCAATCAACAAAAAAACAGTTTGGAATACTATACTCTATTTTCTTAATTCTTTAGTCTACCAAGGATTGTAACTCTTACTTTGTTGAAATACTATAATCTTTAATAGACTAAGCTAATGGATTAAAAAAAATTGAGAAAAAAAAATGAGTAAAAAACGTAAGAATATTTATACTGATGGAAGAGAAAGATGAGTAAGAGAAACATCACATACAGCAACAAGAAGAGCTTTAGAAAAAAGGCTGAAGGAACACTTTTGTAAAGTACTATATTATTTTTCCACCCTCTACAACGATTATTGACACAACTGTGTGCAGGAAATAGCCGTTACCTAACGGGTACTGTACGCAGATTCGCGTTAATGTGCTAGGCCTGGACTTTAAGCGTGCACCGAATTAACTAATGACAAAGTTTGTCAAAAAAAAAAAAAAAAAAAAACAATCCAATATTTAATAAAATTTTCTAATAAATAACTATATACAAAATTTAGTAAAAATCAAATAATTTATTTAATGTAAATCAATAAGAATCAACCTGACAAAACTCAAATCAATCTATTTTCTAACTTAACTCTATTCCCCTTTGGAATTCAACAAAAATTCAAAGACTTAACTTATATACAATAATTCTTACGAAGTAAAGATCCTAATCATCACCTCAATATACTAGGAACCTTTTTCCTCAACTCTCAAGACACTCTAATCTTTGATCCACAAATCAAACAACTTCAAAATCGCCTTGGAACTACTTTATCCTATTGGACCCCTCTCTCGTTTGCTGCTACGAAGCTCACCACACTCGTTGCTAACAGAAGCTCATCTCATTAACCTACCTGAGAGGGACGTAGAACTATGGAGCCATCGTAATACAGAATGGTCCGTTACGACAGTAAATTCTGTTCTGTCTAGGTAAACCTTGAACTTATCTATAGCCCAAACAACGGTTAGACACTCAAGCTCAGTGGCCGTATAGTTTCTTTCGGCTGCGTTTAAGGTACGACTAGCATACGCAATGACTTTCTCCTGGCAAAGCACTGCTCCCAGTCCTACAGTGCTAGCGTCGATATATAACATATAAGGCACACCTGGCCTAGGAAGCTGCAAAATAGGTGCAGTTATTAACTTACTTTTTAGCTTTTCAAAAGCTTGACGGCATTCTTCCGTCCACTCCCATAGTTTCTGTTTCTGCCGTAACTGATACAATGGTTCGGCGATGGTTGCGTAGTTAGGTATGAATCTACAGTACCAGCTGCACATTCCCAAAAAGGTGCTAAGATCCTTCGTATTTCTGGGCGTCGGAAACTCTTGAACAGCCCTTACTTTCTCATCTTCCATCGCAATGCCTTTATTGCTGACTTTGAATCCCAGGTAATGAATGTCTGGGCGACAAAAGTGATTCTTAGCCAATTTAATGGTTAATCCTGCAGCTGCCAATCTTTCGAACACATTGGTCAAGTGTTCTGTGTTCTGTAAAAGTAGATGAATATATTATATTTATCGTCTAAATAAACTTGACAATACTTTCCTTTTTCTTCCTTTAGGACTTTGTCCATTAGTCTTTGGAATGTCGCTGGCGCATTCTTTAGACCAAAAGGCATGATCAGAAATTCATACAAGCCACTATTTGTAATAAAACTAGTCTTTGGTCTGTTTTGTTCTTTCAATGGCACTTGCCAGTAACCAGATGATAAGTCCAACGTAGTTATAAAGTTTGCTTCCTTAAGCGAAGTCAGTAACTCTGAAATAAATCGGTAAAGGGTATTTGTCAGTCACTGTTACCTGATTTAATTTTCTATAATCAATACATAATCTCCAATTGCCTGTTTTCTTCTTAACCATGATGACTGGTGAGGCCCACGAAGAATTTGACGGTTGGATAATACCATCCTTTAACATTTCCGCTATCTGGAGGTTAATTTCCTTTAACTTTACGTCAGAGTATTTATATGGTTGTCCACATACTGGTGTCGCCTTGTCAGTGACGATTTCATGTTCTATCATATTAGTTAGTCCCAGCTTATCTGTAAACAGTTGCTGGTATTGTAATAATACGTTTTTCAAAGTCACTAACCTTTCACCACTCAAAGTGGTTTGGAGTTAGTCCCACTTGGGTGAAATTTTCTCTTTTGGTTTAACTACTTCCAAAAGAAACTGTTGAATTTTGGAAATCCATTCTTAATCCATGGTTCTTGGCAAAATCACACCCTAGTAAGCATTGCATTATAAGTCCTTTCATTACAATGCACTCTTGGTGAAGGGTGACATTTCCAATCTGGATCTTTGCTAGAAATTTTCCAATGGCGGTTCCTTTTCCTCCTTCAATGGCTAACTTAAAATTCGGTCCAGCTTGTAACCGAATATTTCTATTCTGAAAAGAAATTTTCTTCCACACGGAATCATTTATTAAAGTAAAGTCAGAACCCGTATCAATCCGGGCTGAGGTTAGTACTCCAGTAATAAAAACATTTACCACAGGCAACTTGGAGGGTTCACTAATGATTAGTCCTACGGTGGAGGCATTTGGATCCATACTGGAGACAGTATCCTCCTCTCGCTGTCTCCGTCTAGTTTAATGTTTATCTTTTTCCATTACCCTTCTTTTCCCAACGTTACTTTTCGTTCGGGACTCTTGGGAGTCTTGACACTCGTCTGCTCAGGTTGTCGTCGTCCTTTGGGGCATGTCCTTGAAAAATGTCCCACCTCACGAGTAACATGTCATGGGTGACTTTGCTGGTGCAAAACTTTTCGGTTCCAGTGGTTTATTTACTTTTCGACAGTCCTTAATCTGATTTGCACTGTCAGAAGAACCTTGATCATTTCTTCTGAATTCATACTCTTTTGCAGTGCGTACTAGCTTGTTTAATGAGTAAGAACGGAGATTCTCCAGATACTCACATAACGGTAGAGGCATCTGGGCAACTACACATTGAATGATTTCCTCGTCACGAGCTAAAGGTCTCCAAGTGTGGTATAGCTGTACCGTGGTCCATATAAATTGCTTGACACTGTTGGTTCCGGTGTATTGGCGACTAAACAATTCTTTAGCAGCAGCTACTTCGTTGGCTAAAGGAGTGTACAGATCCAGAAAAGATCATTTAAATAATGGCCAACTGTTGTTGATTCGGTGGCGTCCTTCATTCTTCCACCACATCGCTGGGCTACCGCAAAGACAACTAGTGGCAGTATCCACCAATCTAGTGTTCGGTATTTGGTTCACCAGGAAATGCTGTTCGAGGTCCTGCAAGAAATCGTTAGCAGTTAATGCTGACCTACCGTTAAATTGGATGGCTGGCGGTGGTGGTGCAGTCTGAAGCCAGACCATCTATGCGTTAGACGTTGTAGGCACTTCCTGCCTAGGAGTAGAAGTTTCGGGCCATACAGCACTGGTAATGTTCTGTGTTGTATGCTCGACAGTTCCAGACGTGACACATGAAGTCAGATGAGTCCTGGCATTCGTCAAGGTTGATACTTGTTGCAACAGCACTGACAACTGCTGCTGTAGCTGGTTATATTTGGCTCTGGTTACAGGTGCACTATCATCCATTTTTGTACTTACGAGGTGTTACTCCTCTAAAGCTAAAGTCTATGAAAGAATCTATGAAAGAAAGCAACCAAGTCTAATCTTAACCTTTGAGTCCCTGTTCAGGTGCCAGTTGTAAAGTACTATATTATTTTTCCGCCCTCTACAATGATTATTAACGTGAATCTGCATAAAGTACCCGTTAGGTAATGGCTATTTCTGGCACACAGTCGTGTCAATAATCGTTGTAGAGGGTGGAAAAATAATATAGTACTTTACACTTTGAAGACTGTATGCCATTCATTTCTTTTATGCAGTTAGAAAAGAAGGAAAATGTCAAATGGGAAGAAGCAAGGTTATTGGAGAAGGTAAGATAAATAAAAGACATAGGTTGTGCTGAAAAATTATGAATATGAAAAAGAAATTTAACTTTATAGTAAATCTCAGAGACTCAGCTACTTTGTAAATATGGAAGTGGATTATAAATGATGGAGACATATAGAGTAAGGAAAAGTCAGTTTTAGCATTTATTTAGTTTTTTTTTTAATGACTTGTAATGCTTTTTATAAAAATTTTTAAAATTTGGGTTCTAAACTATATATTTTCATGATGTACTTCTAGATATGAGTACATTTGACTTTACAGACTCATGTTTTTTGTTATTTGTATTAATGATTGTGCATTCTCCTGTAAAACAGTGCTTGATTTTAGAATTTAAAGATAAGTATTAATTTTACCTTCTCAATAACATAAAATTTATATATAATTTGATTACAACTATTAAAATGAGATCCAACTACAAAATTTTATAGTTTTCATAGTAGCATGTAATTGATTAACTCTATAAAACAAAGTGGAGAAAAGCAACAAAGTAACATTCATTCTTTTTTAAAATTCCTTTTAAAATATAAATTCAAATAAACATTGTAGAATGTATTATTATAGATGTAGCTTTTATTTAATGACATAAAATGTAGAAGATAATAATAATGATTATAGAATATCTATGCTATTATGAGTTTGGTGTGATTGAGGGAGTTAATCAATTTGGCAAGTGAAAAACATAGTAACATCAAATTCAGTTTTCATATACAGTGGGTGATCGGTTAACTAACAGATCAGTTAACGAACACTTTCGCAAAATATTTCTATGATCAGACAATGAACACTACACTGAACAAACATAAAAAGAAGNCAAAGACAACTAGTGGCAGTATCCACCAATCTAGTGTTCGGTATTTGGTTCACCAGGAAATGCTGTTCGAGGTCCTGCAAGAAATCGTTAGCAGTTAATGCTGACCTACCGTTAAATTGGATGGCTGGCGGTGGTGGTGCAGTCTGAAGCCAGACCATCTATGCGTTAGACGTTGTAGGCACTTCCTGCCTAGGAGTAGAAGTTTCGGGCCATACAGCACTGGTAATGTTCTGTGTTGTATGCTCGACAGTTCCAGACGTGACACATGAAGTCAGATGAGTCCTGGCATTCGTCAAGGTTGATACTTGTTGCAACAGCACTGACAACTGCTGCTGTAGCTGGTTATATTTGGCTCTGGTTACAGGTGCACTATCATCCATTTTTGTACTTACGAGGTGTTACTCCTCTAAAGCTAAAGTCTATGAAAGAATCTATGAAAGAAAGCAACCAAGTCTAATCTTAACCTTTGAGTCCCTGTTCAGGTGCCAGTTGTAAAGTACTATATTATTTTTCCGCCCTCTACAATGATTATTAACGTGAATCTGCATAAAGTACCCGTTAGGTAATGGCTATTTCTGGCACACAGTCGTGTCAATAATCGTTGTAGAGGGTGGAAAAATAATATAGTACTTTACACTTTGAAGACTGTATGCCATTCATTTCTTTTATGCAGTTAGAAAAGAAGGAAAATGTCAAATGGGAAGAAGCAAGGTTATTGGAGAAGGTAAGATAAATAAAAGACATAGGTTGTGCTGAAAAATTATGAATATGAAAAAGAAATTTAACTTTATAGTAAATCTCAGAGACTCAGCTACTTTGTAAATATGGAAGTGGATTATAAATGATGGAGACATATAGAGTAAGGAAAAGTCAGTTTTAGCATTTATTTAGTTTTTTTTTTAATGACTTGTAATGCTTTTTATAAAAATTTTTAAAATTTGGGTTCTAAACTATATATTTTCATGATGTACTTCTAGATATGAGTACATTTGACTTTACAGACTCATGTTTTTTGTTATTTGTATTAATGATTGTGCATTCTCCTGTAAAACAGTGCTTGATTTTAGAATTTAAAGATAAGTATTAATTTTACCTTCTCAATAACATAAAATTTATATATAATTTGATTACAACTATTAAAATGAGATCCAACTACAAAATTTTATAGTTTTCATAGTAGCATGTAATTGATTAACTCTATAAAACAAAGTGGAGAAAAGCAACAAAGTAACATTCATTCTTTTTTAAAATTCCTTTTAAAATATAAATTCAAATAAACATTGTAGAATGTATTATTATAGATGTAGCTTTTATTTAATGACATAAAATGTAGAAGATAATAATAATGATTATAGAATATCTATGCTATTATGAGTTTGGTGTGATTGAGGGAGTTAATCAATTTGGCAAGTGAAAAACATAGTAACATCAAATTCAGTTTTCATATACAGTGGGTGATCGGTTAACTAACAGATCAGTTAACGAACACTTTCGCAAAATATTTCTATGATCAGACAATGAACACTACACTGAACAAACATAAAAAGAAGTGACGAAAATAGCAAATACAGACTGATTTTCCTTTGTTTTCAGGTAACTTTTTGGAGCGTGGGAGACATCGACGTTGACGCTCAACCTGATATATACTGATTAGATAGTATCCCTTGAACTTTGAAATACTCCCTTGTAATTCCAGCCTTTTATTTTTCTGACAAACAATTCTTTTATAATATTCGCGAGACTGTCGGGTGGGCACTCATTAAGTTTTGTGTCGGTTTTTATTTTCGAAAGATGAAATTATAATAGCAAAGGTAGAGAGTGGGCAGAAGATGTCTGATGTTGCTGGGCAGTATGGCTTGAACAAATCTACAGTAGGGCACAGTTCAATCTTATATAAGAAAGATCTAGTATAATCAAGAAGACTCAAGCAGCTAAAGGAGTAACAAAAATCACATCAGAGAAATAAAGAACATTGAAGAGCTCATAATGGAACCTGAAATGGATCTGATGACAGAAGAATGCCAAGAACTCTTGAATGAAGAATTCTTGTATGAAGAACTCAGCAAGATATGTTTTATTATGAGAAAAGAAGATTAATGCCGATATCTGCTATTAATTAAAGATCTTTTGAAGAAGTGGGGGATGTCAGATCAACAGTCTTATAATGGCATACAAACCAGATTGAGTTTAATAGGGTTGGGAATCTCTACAATTACAATACTATTAATTACTTCTGAAAATCCTGAAGAGAGAAAAGAAATCAACATTAGACAGATTCTTTAACCCCCACAAAGAAAAAACACATAACTAATGAAAATGCAAGACAGCATATATATGTATTTTTATTATTACATATAAATGAACATCCTGAAGAGAGAAAAGCAATCAACATTAGACAGATTCTTTAACCCCCACAAAGAAAAAACACAAAACTAATGAAAATGCAAGACGGCATATATATGTATTTTTATTATTACATATAAATGAACGTAGTAAGAAAGTATATATTTTTTATTTTTTGGGGTCTCCAGAACAAATTAATCAAATTCCCATACAAACCTATGGTAAATTCATAATCGGTTAATGAACAATTGGGTAGTGAGCAAAGAAAGTCTTGGAACGAATTATGTTCGTTAACTGATCACCCACTATAGTTGTTTTTATTATAGAGAAACTTCATTATCATACATTTTTTTTATTAAAGATTTTTTGCAAAAATGAATAACTACTGTTCTGTTACAATGGTCATTATTATATTGTTTTAATTGATTATTCAGCAACATATATAATGTCTTCTTCATCAGCTGTATTTGAGATCCCATCATGTCATTTGTTCTTAAATTTTTATAAGAATCATGTTTAATAAAAGGAATGAATAAAATTATTTTTAGTTTCATCCATTTTGATATAACGGTATAATTTTGGTGGCAATTGTTTTTCTGAAAACAATTGCCACCAAAATTAAAACAATCAATATTTCACAAGTATACTTATTTCTGCAGCAGTTGGACTGTAACTATTTTCTTTTACTTACTTTTTATGATGAAATAACATTAAATAATTTTCTGTTATCTACAAGACATTGGTCAGCGCACACTGCTATTGTAATGCTGTAGTGTGTGCTGGCAAATTTATGTTACAGTATGAAGTTTATTTATTTCAGAAGCCAATCTAATTGATTTTTTTCATTGGCCAATAAAATTGTCATTAAATGGTATTAATCCTTATTATTAGAGAAAATTATTATGAATATAAAAAGTTATGAGTATATAAAGTGCTTTGACACTAAAATTCAAAAAGTGGAGTTAATCAATTTGCCTTGTGAATGGCTCATATATATCACATGCTTTTCAAAAACTTTTCTTAAGATTTTCCTTAAATAACAGGAAACTTAAAACTTTCAATATATTTAGAATTAAATACATAAGAACATACTTGTATTGATCTAAATGTTGTAATAAATGGAATCATCATATGGAAACCAGGACTGCTCGTCTGCCTTAATAATGCTCCTCCCTAGAAAAAAACCATTTAATTATTAAAAAAATTAATCAAATTTATTAAAATATGTAACACAGTTCATTAATTAAAACTACCTAAAATCAATTTAATTATAAATACATTCTTTAGTAGTAAAATTTATGGGGCTTATTTTATCTTCCCAATATGGTAATGATGCTTTGAGATATATTCTTTGGATAGAAGTAATTGATAAAGTAAAAAAGTCTATTTACAATAGTATTGATACATTGGAACTCAAATGTCCCAGAAGTCAAACAACTTGGAATCCAAACAAATTTTTTGAGGAAATTTTGCTTCAAAAATCAAACTTTTCTTGGAACTCAAACACAAACTAAGAAGACCATATTCAATTCAATTTATTAATTCTTTAAGGGTTAGAATCCCCTGGAATGGGGGAGAATACATTGATTAAAATTTTGTTTAAATTATGAATTGAAATGAAAACAACATACGAGTCGATACATCTTTGATATTGTGCAGAATTATTTTATTAATTATTTTAAATAACAAAAGTAAGGTTATAATTAAATTCTGATCTAATATGTAAAAATTTAATACTATGAAAAAGTAAATGTTGTAATGAATAACTACTAGTTTTACAATACTGACATCTGAAATGATTAAAGGAATACCAATGTTTTTCCATATAAAAAAGAACTTATTTAGCCAGAGTTGAATAAATCATTTTTTCAGATTAAAACTGATGTTCTGGTTATAAATTGTCAAAGGATCAGAAATAGCCAGAAAATCAAAGTTTTGGGTATGAAAAGATGCTGCACTTATTTTAGCTGAATCATTTAAGTAAATATTCTTGAAAGCTATATAAGTATAGCTTAGATATCTCAGAGATGTCTTCGAGATAAGATTCCAGAAGTCTTAAAGAAAAACCTGATAAATGCAAAATATTGTCAAGTATACCAGTTGTTTCTTTCACTAAGTTCTTTTAACTTTAAATATGCTGAATAATCCAGTGAAAGAGGGTCTTTAAATATTCTTCCTATATAATTAAGCATCCTCTTTAATACATGAATCCTAATATCATAAAGATTTAGTTCTGCTTTCAAGGAATAAGGTATGGAATGATCTAATTAAATAACTTTTTATAATACAGCATATGTAATTTTGGTAAATTGATGAAGGTCTTAAATTTAAAATCTGTAGTGTGTGAAAGTATCTACTAATAAATTACCCAAAGACCTATGCAAATAAATATTGATAAATAAATAAGATTGGTGGATTTGATTAAACTGTGAATTTTAATTACTTCTTTTATTGTTGACATAATTTTCACAACAAAAAAGAAACTTCTTAAGTTTCTTTTTTGTTGTGAAAATTATGTCAACAATAAAAGAAGTAATTAAAATTCACAGTTTAATCAAATCCACCAATCTTATTTATTTATCAATATTTATTTGCATAGGTCTTTGGGTAATTTATTAGTAGATACTTTCACACACTACAGATTTTGAATTTAAGACCTTCATCAATTTACCAAAATTACATATGCTGTATTATAAAAAGTTATTTAATTAGATCATTCCATACCTTATTCCTTGAAAGCAGAACTAAATCTTTATGATATTAGGATTCATGTATTAAAGAGGATGCTTAATTATATAGGAAGAATATTTAAAGACCCTCTTTCACTGGATTATTCAGCATATTTAAAGTTAAAAGAACTTAGTGAAAGAAACAACTGGTATACTTGACAATATTTTGCATTTATCAGGTTTTTCTTTAAGACTTCTGGAATCTTATCTCGAAGACATCTCTGAGATATCTAAGCTATACTTATATAGCTTTCAAGAATATTTACTTAAATGATTCAGCTAAAATAAGTGCAGCATCTTTTCATACCCAAAACTTTTATTTTCTGGCTATTTCTGATCCTTTGACAATTTATAACCAGAACATCAGTTTTAATCTGAAAAAATGATTTATTCAACTCTGGCTAAATAAGTTCTTTTTTATATGGAAAAACATTGGTATTCCTTTAATCATTTCAGATGTCAGTATTGTAAAACTAATAGTTATTCATTACAACATTTACTTTTTCATAGTATTAAATTTTTACATATTAGATCAGAATTTAATTATAACCTTACTTTTGTTATTTAAAATAATTAATAAAATAATTCTGCACAATATCAAAGATGTATCGACTCGTATGTTGTTTTCATTTCAATTCATAATTTAAACAAAATTTTAATCAATGTATTCTCCCCCATTCCAGGGGATTCTAACCCTTAAAGAATTAATAAATTGAATTGAATATGGTCTTCTTAGTTTGTGTTTGAGTTCCAAGAAAAGTTTGATTTTTAAAGCAAAATTTCCTCAAAAAATGTGTTTGGATTCCAAGTTGTTTGACTTCTGGGACATTTGAGTTCCAATGTATCGATACTATTGTAAATAGACTTTTTTACTTTATCAATTACTTCTATCCAAAGAATATATCTCAAAGCATCATTACCATATTGGGAAGATAAAATAAGCCCCATAAATTTCACTACTAAAGAATGTATT
>NW_019384670.1:591113-611606 GCF_000671375.1 Centruroides sculpturatus | reverse complement strand
ATCCAAAAAAAAAAACAAAAAATTTTTTGGAGGGCCCAAATGCCCGAGTTTTATGTAACGCTATGGAACTTGCCCGAGTTATCTCAGGTTTTAAAGATTGCAGCATTACTTCTTGCCGCCTGCAGATTGCTGAATATGGATGACCAATCACAGCCAACGAGATCAACAATGCAGTTAAGGAGACAAATTCCCTGACTTTTTGACAATTTATGACAAATTCCCTGACTTTTTCCAAACACTAATGAAAATCCCTGACTTTCCAGGTGCGTAGGAACCCTGTATATATTTACTGTCAATAAAAAATGTATCTGCTTTTCATAATTAAGAACCATTGCCAAAAATATAAGAATCTAAGAAGGCCATATTGTATGGTATGATATCTGTATGGGTATGCACAATGTAGCAATGTGTCAGGTTGAGTTAATGTTTATTTTTGGCTACTTGCTACTTTTTGAGCTACAAATGAAAATCTGTTATTTTTCTAAATCAGTTACAAGTTTGGGAAATATATTGAAGGAGTCCAGCCGCATTCAGGTCATCTTCTGCATTTTATTGCATTAATTACTTTTTTCATTGTTTTTAATCTAGTATTACTATTATTTTCATTGTTTTATGCATTAATTAGGATGTTTACTTCTGTTATTTTAAATTAAATTATGATTTTTTAAAATAAACATTTTTTGGGTTTGAGAATAAATTAATTCACTTTACATTGCTTTGAAACTTGCTATTTTGTTAGTAAGGTTGTCTATAAAAGAAACCAAACTTTTGATCTAGGAAGAAAAACAACAAAAAATATTTTTATAAATATGTTTATTTATTAGAAATAAGATCCCTCTGCAGCAATATGATGTTCAGAACAAGTGATAATTTCAAAATATATTTTCAGCTCGTTTTGGTACCTGGTTCACTACTGCAATCACAGCAGCCTCAATCTCAGGGATGTTCTTGTAAAGAGTCTCTTTCATTGGAATTTTATGTTTTGGAAACAGAAAATGGTCACAGGAAGCCAGATTGAGAGAATAGGGTGAGGGTCTAGTGCAAGAGTGGCTAACCTTTCTTACAGACGTGTCCATAAGTAGGCATAAATTTTTTGATGGGCCACTGTCCTATGACCTCCTACATCCACTTTAAATTAGTAGTAAAAGATAAATTTAATGACATTAAAAGTAAACAAGGACAATAAAAAATTAAAATATGTTGTTAGATGGATGTAAAAACAAATATTAAATAATCCACTAGCATTAGTTTGAAAGTAACCTTTTTATTGAAAAAAGAAAAAAAAAAAAAAAAAAACGTGAAATTCTAATTAAAAAACAAAGAATCAATGTGGTTTCTGAACTTGCTTTTCAGTTAACAGTTTCTCAATGTTAGGATTGATTTTTGAGGTTGATAACAGGCGGGCCTTGTGTTGGCCACCTCTGATGTCGCTTAACGGTTCTGATGAAACCGTTCTGTCCGAACAGTTTCTCACTCAGATCATTTCCAACAGATTCAGTTCCGCTGCCGGAACTGGTGTTAATTTACACAACTTTCGCCAATTTCTCAAGCGTCTAGAACCTGAGCGAGCATTAGTTCTAAATTATGATGCTTTCGGAGAACAGCCGATGCCTAAAGTAGTTCTAAAATAGCTAAAGTGTCCAATCATGCTGATTTTAGAGATTGTATTCTGATTTCAAATATGTACTGAATTTTAAAGTCGCACTGATTAAGAAAAAGAATTTCCGAATAGTTCTCCTAGCAAACATTACTTCCCCTCCACTTATACTTGGCTGAGTGTGAGGAGGTTTTAGTCTTGAACCCTGTCTCTTCTCTATAACTATCTTAAGTATCCTTTCCAAAATACAGTCGGCCCCCCTATAACACTGTTGATAATTTCGTTTTATATGAATTCCATGTTGTATGAGTCACTTAGATTTTACAAATACGTAAGCCGTTCACAGCCCGGCACACGTATTTGTAAAATGTAAGTGACTCGTACAACATGGAATTTATATAATACGGAATTATCAACAGAGTTATAGGGGGGGTCGACTGTAATGTTGTCTAGATAATATTATGGTTGCGTAGGTCATGTGAGTAATGAATTTATAATTATCTCTTTCTGCCCTGTGGTTACTAAGAGGGTCTTTTCTAGCAAACGCATTATGGGTTCAGCCAGGCCTACAATGGGCGGCAGGGTGGTGAGAGAGGGGAACGATATATCCGTCCGGATCACTTCCTCCCGAAAAATCCCTGTTCCTTCAGAGCGATAGGATGCCACATTAACCATTCAGCCATTCGGTCGGAGCTGAATTATTTATGAAAAAACATGAGGGTCTAAGCAGGATTTATATTTTGCTGTTCTCTGCACATAATTTAAAAAATCCAGTAACGAGTTACTTAACTTTTCCGGCAACATTTTAAATTGCGTATTTGGAGCCATCTGTTATAATATTTTAGTTTTTTGGCTGATGCCATACTTTCTGTTATATATAACAGAGCCGTGAAAGTAAAAAAAATAATAATAATAATTATTCACTATTTCAAAGTTATGCAAGTTATTTAAAAGAANAACATTTTCTATTGAAAAAAGAACAAAAAACTTGAAATTCAAATTAAAAAACAAAAAATCCAAATTTAAAATTTGCTCAATGTGGTTTCTGAACTTATTTTTCAGTTAACAGTTTCTCATTATTAGGATTAAGAACAGGTGGGTCATTCCAAATGCAGCTGTGGGTTGGCCACCTCTGGTCTAGAGTTACGATACCTTTTCAAGCCAAAGACTGACTAACGGCAGTGCAATTATGCAAGGATGCATTGTTGTGCAGTAGTGTCCATCTTCCTTGAGCACAATACTCCAGTCATAAACATAAAATTTGGTTCCAAAGACATTCCAAAACACACAAATAATAAAAAAAGCAATAAAACTTCACTGTGCGCAGCATTATTAAGCATTTTCCATTCGAGTGCTTTCGATGAATGAAAGTGCTCGAATGGGAAACGCTTAATAATGCTGCACACAGTGAGTTTTACTGCTTTTTATTATTATTTGGCGTGAACAAATAATATTCTCTGGTAACATTATGGCCATTTAGGACAAATTCTTTGTGCACTACACCCTTGGAATCCTAACAGACGAGCATGGTCTTAACCTGCAATTTTTGGAAACAAAGTTTTTTCGGTATGGGCTCATCCGATCATTTCCATACAGAACTTTAATGTTTTGTAAAAGGGTCATTATGGTAACACCATATCTCATCACTTGTGACAATATGTTTGAGAAAATTTGGATTGCGGTGATCATTCTGATGACGTCCGAGCATGATGAACACATGCCTGTTTCTGTTCCTTAGTGAGCAAGTGTGGAACAAAGTGGGAACAGACCTTACATTTGTTCAAATGATTATATAAAATTATGTGGACAGAGTCCTTTGACACTCCCAACTTGTCTGACAACATCCTACAGGTCACATTTGGATCCTTTCCTAATACCTGATGCACTTTATCAATGTTACTGTCCATAGTCAATGTCTTCAAATAACCACTTTTCAGATCATTTTGCCATCTGTGAATCAACTAAACCAGTCAAACTTGTGTTTGGCATAGACAAATTATCCTCATATACTTGTTTCAGTAACTTAAACATTTTCATAAAAGTTTCCTTTAGTTTTATGCAGAACTTAATGTTGACATGTTGCTCCATTGCAATTTTCTGATGAGGGTCACAGAATAGCCTTTACATTTCGTGCCACAAAGGATTGTTATGAACAGATTCAAATGCTATTGCACATGAGTGCTAATATAATGTTCAGAATTTTGATTTTGACCATTAATACTAGTTGCACCATTCAGTCATATTTCTAGAGCAAAAGTTTGGTTTCTTTTTAGACAACCTGTGTATTACTATTAATAAATTTGCATCAGATAATTTTAGAAATTACTTGGGAAATTTGAATAAACCTCAAATATTTATAATTTCTTTGTTAAGCTATCTAAAAAATGGCAAAACCAATGTCTATAAGGTTAAAATTACTATTGCATTGATAAATTAGTTTGTTAAAATAGTGTTTGATTGTGTAGTAATAATATTATTATTATTAACTGTTTATTTTTTTCTTTATACTACTCTTTAAGCCTCCTTCGTAACAGGATATTTATCCCCTTCTACACAATCAAGATTGATTAATTGAAAAATAACATTATAAAATCAAAGTTTTATGATAATTACAGATAAAATATGACAATTTTTTTAAAATTAATTGTCATAAGAAGTCTGAGTAAATTCCTTTAAAAAATATTTATAATATCTGTTGAGTGTCATGCATCATCCAACTATAAACTGAATTTAAAATACTCTATTCTCTTCTTGTTGACAAAAAATCCTTCCACAACTCCTCTCAGATAATGCAAAACCTCAGTTAAATAAGTCTTAAGAGATTATAGTAATGTCTTGATTAATCATTTTATGAATTTAAAAAATATCATGATTTACTTACTCTGTAATATACTGCTACATGACCTGTAAAACAATTATATATATAAATTATTTTTTCTTACTAGAGAAAACTAAAATATAGTCATTTATATAGATAAATTTTGAAACTGAATTTTCAAATATTCTGTAAACTTATATATTAGTTTAATTTTGATTATGCAGATGAAATATCCATATATACAGAATCTGAAAACAAATAGTGTCTTGATGTTAAAATCATAAGTTAAAAAATTACACCTTTGTCAATCCAGCAAAAATTTAATATAATAAAAACATTTTCAAATCGTTTTAAACTATCTTCATCAGTTAAGAAAAATAGAACGTAAAATAACTACGGAATAAATATAAAAATTAACGGAAGATGTCAGATGTCCTAGCGGACTAAATACAGATAAATAAAAATATCATAAATAAGGTCAAAATACCGAAAAAGTATAAATATAATATATATATAACAACCCCCTAGAATTATTAATTATTGTAAAATGATCTCCAAGCGGTAGGTAGTGCATCCGCATCTCTGTGGTTTATACAACCAGTTCTCAAGTGCACCTTGTATATTTCCAATTTCTCAAGATGTTTCATTGTGTGTATTCGTCATAGCTTTGATAATAGCTGCCTGATCCCATTGGACATTAACATCCTGTTGTCTTGCATATGTCACTAGTACAGTGCTGTCAAGGTTCTTATTGATTGTATACCTGTGCTACTACCTACTGTTTGGAGATCATTTTACAATAATTAATAATTCTAGGACATTGTTATATATTATATTTATACTTTTTCAGTATTTTGACCTTATTTATGATATTAGTATTTATCTGTATTTAGTCTGCTAGGACATCTTCCATTAATTTTTATATTTATTCTGTAGTTATTTTATGTTCTATTTTAAAATTCTATTTTTCTGTAACTGATGATGATTGTTTAAAACAAATGAAAACATTTTTATTATATTAAATTTTTCCTGGATTGACAAAGATGTAATTTTTTAACTTATTCTCTATCCAGTATATAGTTGGTTATAGGCTTATCAATGGCCATGCCAGCCAAACCCTATAGAAGAATAGTCCAAGTTATGCAAAGCAAGGGCTAAGTTTGAATTTCTCACTCAGTGCTGTCTTAATGGTGCCTTTCCAATGTCCATTCATTGGATACGCTTGTCCACAGGGTGTGATTCTTTATTACCAAAACTCAAGCAACTATGTCTCACTAGGGCCATCAAGAACACAAGGAGATGAGCATATGCTTTATTATACAAGCTTATAGAAATGGAAGATGAGCTTTATGAAAAAGATCCTAAAATGTTGGCATTTGTCAATGCAAGGGTAATTAATTTATCACAAGGTTATGAAAAAAAGATTAAAGTGCTTTTACATCAAAAAACTTAGATGAATTTTCCATTGCCAAAATATTAGACCACATAAAATGGGAGGCTCACATATCACGGCATGGGATGACATCATATCTCCTCAATGCATTTGAATGCTCTAAGGTAGAGACCTCTCTCTGCTCCTGCCCCTTTACCACAACCAGAGACCCTCATACTGGATATTGAAATGATCATTAAGGGCATGAATAATACCAAATCAAAATTGTATTCATTGGAAAACCAGATTTCGCATGACAAAAGAAAAAAAAAACGAATGTTTGGACACAAGACATTTTTCACTTTAACTTAAAGAAATTGCGCCAATGGTTACAGCAGAATAATGTGCTCATGAAGGCAGATAAGTTGAAGGATGTGGTACTTCTTTAACGGGATACTTACAACGAGAAGTTGAATGAGTATATTACAACCACCGAATGCTAACTGGCACCCATCAATTTTTTGGATACTTTACAACAAAGGGTTAAGAGATTCACTTCCACCACTTTAGTGTGTCTTTTGCATATGCAAAATTCCATGGGCCTCGCTCCTAGAACTCCTAGAATATTCGCATTTGCCATGACCCATAAATCAGGAAACCAGATACGTCCAGTGACTGAAAAGTGTAGCTCCCAATGTTCTTGAATGAAAAGCAGCTAGTCAATATTTTCCGGTGTTACGGATCAACAGCATCCATTTTCTATTACCAACTCACTGCAGTTTCTGGAGTATCTCAAGAACATTTCTCTTACAGACAATGAATATATGACAGTGCTGGACTACAAATCCTTATATCCTTCAATAAAATTACCTCCTTGCCCTTGCAAAAGTTTTAAGGGATTTTTTATTTACCAATATAGAAAATGAACCATGTCATCATGCTCATATCCTAGAGCTTGTGCATTTGATTTGTTACACATCTTTCTTTGAGTTTGAAGGAAGGGTATTCTTGCAAGAGAGGCATACCTATGGGTAGTCCCATGTCTGCAATCTTTTGCGAATTAGTATCACATCAACTTGAAAACACCGTCCTACCCGAATTCCAACAACACATTGTTTTGTACGCTGTGGATGACATTTTCATACTGTGGCAAAGAAAGCATAACTTGAAAAGTTTTTTTAAACACAATCAATGATAACCCTTACAACTTAACACTACATGTTGACCAAAAGAGTCATATTAATGTTAACTTCCTTGACATTTCCATCACTTGCAAGCAAGGAGAGATCTGGACTGATATATACTGTAAACCCTCCTTTCAGCTTGTTATTATCCCACATCAATCCGTTGATCCCAAGCACATTAAGTTGCCATCTTTCAGGGCTTGGATTAAGCATGCTTATACACATTGCACAAGCATTTATGACACCGTAAAGGAGTTGCATTATATTCTTAAGATAGCCAAGCAACAAGGATACCAGAGAGGGGAATAGAATGACTTATCACATCCTTCCAAATCACAAGACGTCATTCTCCCAGAAGAGACCAGACGAAAAGAACAGTGTTAATTACATCCCATTTTTAAACAAAATACATAGAAATATTGCTAAAGCTAATAATCTTCAATTGTATACCAATGTTAATCCCACTGTTTTCAAGCTTTTAAGAAACGATAAAACAAAGGAAGATCAAAATTCAAGGACGCACTTATTCATTGCTTTATACGACCAGCATTTCGATTCCAACTTGGTTTATGTGGGTGCAACTACGTGCAATTTAAAACAAAGGCTCAAGGAGCACAGGTATACAATCAATAAGAACCTTGTCAGCACTATACTAGCGACATATGCAAAACAACAGGATGTTAATGTCCAATGGTAAAAGTATATATTATATTTATACTTTTTCAATATTTTGACCTTATTTATGATATTTTTATTTATCTGTATTTAGTCCGCTAGGACATCTGACATCTTCCATTAATTTTTATATTTATTCCGTAGTTATTTTATGTTCTATTTTTCTGTAACTGATGAAGATCATTTAAATTGATTGGAAATGTTTTTATTATATTAAATTTTGCTGGATTGACAAAGGTGTAATTTTTTAACTTATTCTCTATCCAGTATATAGATGGTTATAGGGTTAAAATCATTAAAATAAATAGTTCAGATATTTTCATCATTGCAAAATAATTTCATCAGAAACAAAACAGATTTTTAAATTTATAGCATTCAAATAAAATACTTAAAATAATATTCTATACGATTACTATTTTATTCATAAAAAATTAATAGACACACCACTTATTGGACTGAAATGATATAGTAAATACTTCACTCTAAAGCCTTAAATCACTTTACAGTAACAGTTAATTCAAAACAGTTTTTTCGACTAACATTTTCAATCTTCAATTGGAGATTTTCTTCAGGTCTCAATTCTATATTTGTTGACAGATTGCTTAAATCAAACAGCGATGCTTTTTGAAAAATTTTATATCCCAAGAACCTCGTATTGAAAAATTATTTAAAATTTTTTATAAATCATCACTATTTGATTTAAGCATTCCATCAACAAATATAGAATCAATACCTGAAGATGATTTCCAATTGAAGTTAGTCAAAGAAACATTTCAAAACATTTCTTCTATACATCAACCAAAGCCAAATATTATTGGGCTAGAAACAGCTATAATACTCATAATTTAATAGACAATTTGGCATTAGGTGCCATCTCTTGATGGCATTGTAATAACAATCGATGGTTATATTGTTAGCTTATATATGCTGGAAGAGGAGATCGGACCGAAGGTCTGGGTAACATAATTGGCAACACATCTGCACAGTAAGCAGGAGTTGTGGGTTCGAGTCCTGCTTTGGGCCAATTCTTTTCTTCCAGTAATTCTAAAATTATTATTTAAATTATTTAATTAATTTATAATTATTAAATTTATCAAGAGATGGCACCTAACACCTAACTCTAATGCCAAATTGTCTATTAAATTATTAGTATTATAGCTGTTTCAAGCCTGATAATATTCAGCTTTGGTTGCTGTATAGCTTTAAATGTATCGGGTGTAGTAAGGATGTTTGATTAAAACATTTCTTCGATGTTACAACTAACAATAGATCAAAAAAGTTAGTAAAAAAAACTGTTTCAAATTAACTGTTAGTGGAAAATAATTTAAGGCTTTAGAGTGAAAGTATTTAAAAAATTAATACGTAAAAATAAACTATTATAAACTGTTTACTAAAGATGTTATCTGTTTTCTTCAAAACTAGAATCTCAGTCTGAATAATCAGCAATAAACTATAACATATAAAATTTATATATTCTATTATTTTTTTCAATGACTTTATATCTCATTTGAACACTTTATATTTAAACACATACACTTTGCTGCTTTTTCAGATAACAAAAAAAAGAAGCATTTCTCTTAACCTTAGCACTGTTTGGTCTTCCTTACCATCTTCATGGATACCAAAATCATTGTCAATGAAGAGCAACATGGATTCTAACTATACATACTCAAAAAATTTTAGAGAATAGTGTTAGAATCCTTTTTGATCAAAACAAGTCCATTATTTCAACTGAGACAATTTCATATAATGTTAGATTTGGAAAATTACAGAATTTTTTTTACATTTGTGAAACCTATTGACAAAAGACTAGTTCTCAAAGCTATAAAAATTTTGTTTTGAGATATCATGTTTCTTCCGAAAGCATTTAAATTTGTGGATGTACTTTTACTGTTCTAGAAGTTAATACTAAACAAGTAATGACATAAGTAACATTTTTGAATTGTGTATCAAACTAATTCAATAGAATTACAAATAAATTAGTTTCATAAAACTACTGCAATTTTAATAAACTAAACTAGATAACTATATAAAATATGTTTTACACACATTCTGATCTTTTATTAAAATTTTATATTTCTCAAAGAGAAAACACCAGAAAGATTCAAATGACAAAAATTCAATATGATGATAAATTCTGGAATAAAAACAACCCATCCTTGGATCAATAAAAACACACATCAAACAGTTTTATAACAAATGCATTATTCCAGTTTACATTCTGTCATGAAACTGTTTGATATATATTTGTATTGACATGACAATAGTTTGTTGTTATTTGAAAAGTAATTATCAAATTGAGTGTTTCCAGCTTCTGAAACCTTTTCAGTGATGTGAAATATGGAACTAATATGACCACTGAAAAATTAAAATCTTATTTAACTAACGATGTTATCCCATGCGGTGATATGGGTGTTTCTGCTTATGCTCGGTTTAATATTCTGCATCCGGAATATCCATCTTAGTTCACGTCCACTCCTTTAGCACGGCTCTTACATATGCAAAACTCCATCGTCCGTGCACCAAGAGAACCGAGAATATTTAACTAACAGCTTTCATACATTTTCAATACTAAATTGAGTGATCCTTACAATCATGGAAAATCATTCTATTTTGAAATATTTTTGTTAAATTTAAACTATATTTTAAATTATTTAATTATTCAATAGCTAATAATCTTCAATTGTATACCAATGTTAATCCCACTGTTTTCAAGCTTTTAAGAAACGATAAAACAAAGGAAGATCAAAATTCAAGGACGCACTTATTCATTGCTTTATACGACCAGCATTTCGATTCCAACTTGGTTTATGTGGGTGCAACTACGTGCAATTTAAAACAAAGGCTCAAGGAGCACAGGTATACAATCAATAAGAACCTTGTCAGCACTATACTAGCGACATATGCAAAACAACAGGATGTTAATGTCCAATGGTAAAAGTATATATTATATTTATACTTTTTCAATATTTTGACCTTATTTATGATATTTTTATTTATCTGTATTTAGTCCGCTAGGACATCTGACATCTTCCATTAATTTTTATATTTATTCCGTAGTTATTTTATGTTCTATTTTTCTGTAACTGATGAAGATCATTTAAATTGATTGGAAATGTTTTTATTATATTAAATTTTGCTGGATTGACAAAGGTGTAATTTTTTAACTTATTCTCTATCCAGTATATAGATGGTTATAGGGTTAAAATCATTAAAATAAATAGTTCAGATATTTTCATCATTGCAAAATAATTTCATCAGAAACAAAACAGATTTTTAAATTTATAGCATTCAAATAAAATACTTAAAATAATATTCTATACGATTACTATTTTATTCATAAAAAATTAATAGACACACCACTTATTGGACTGAAATGATATAGTAAATACTTCACTCTAAAGCCTTAAATCACTTTACAGTAACAGTTAATTCAAAACAGTTTTTTCGACTAACATTTTCAATCTTCAATTGGAGATTTTCTTCAGGTCTCAATTCTATATTTGTTGACAGATTGCTTAAATCAAACAGCGATGCTTTTTGAAAAATTTTATATCCCAAGAACCTCGTATTGAAAAATTATTTAAAATTTTTTATAAATCATCACTATTTGATTTAAGCATTCCATCAACAAATATAGAATCAATACCTGAAGATGATTTCCAATTGAAGTTAGTCAAAGAAACATTTCAAAACATTTCTTCTATACATCAACCAAAGCCAAATATTATTGGGCTAGAAACAGCTATAATACTCATAATTTAATAGACAATTTGGCATTAGGTGCCATCTCTTGATGGCATTGTAATAACAATCGATGGTTATATTGTTAGCTTATATATGCTGGAAGAGGAGATCGNTAGTCTTTGTTAGGATTAACATCGACGAAAATTCAACGCGAAGCAACACACAACGGATAAAAATTTCGACATCGGATACGTTAAACTATTTTTTCGTACGTAAATCAGTTATCCGAAATATCAGTTATCCGGACAACCACAGTCCCTAATTGATTCGGAAAATCGACGCTCTACTGTATATATATACTTAAAATGCCAATTATACTTTCTAATAAAAACTACAAATTTAAATAATAAATTGCTCATTGTCATTGTGAATTTTTCTTTAGTTTTTTAATCATAAATTTACCAATATTTTTTTTTATGTACTAAGCACGTTTTAATGTATTTAGCTGCAAAAAAAAAAACAATTTTACAGTTAAATAGTGTTATTTGTCAGTTTGTGTACATCACATTTATAATACCATATCAATGTGTCATTGATGTATTGCTGATGATAAAATATAATTTTCAGCACTACTTAGAGCACTACATAATCTTCATAATCTTCTTATTGAGGATTATGCCAAGTGTGGCGACAGCTTTGGTCATAAATCCAAAAGTCGCCACCAGGAGGAACTCTGAACTTAATGGACCTGACAACCTGACCCTATGACCTCACTTTTAGGTTCAAACTTCATGTGTATCGATCCTATGTTCACCCACTAGTATAGCATCATAACCTATGTAACATACGGAATTAAAATAGTTTTCAAACTATTTTGCCTGTAGTCTGATACTGTATTGTAAGGTAACATACGAATTAGTGCTACGCCAAGTATAACAATAGTTTATACAATGTTTCAGCCATAGAGCTATGCATAAATATATACAATTCTATTTTGGATGCATATGAAAAATTTCAAGAACTATTAATTCTAGCAAAGTTGTTCATTTAAAAGACTAACTGCTTATTAACAAATATATAAGATTAAATAAATTAGAAACTAATTGCAAGTAATCAACCAAGTCAAAACTTTTGTTAGCTACTGACAAAAAATCTAGTTAAATATGTAGCGATAGGTGGAACCGAGTGATAATCATGTAAGTCGAATTTGCATAAGTCGGGGCATAATTTCTCAATTTGTGTAAAATCCAAGTGGATGTATGTAAGCTAATAAATGTTCTCATTAATCTTATCTCGTCTTTTGATTTGTTCACAGTTACAAGAAATCACCACATAGTCTCTCAAGTCTCCATAGATATAACAACACAGAAATAAATAACACAAAATAAATTATAGCTATGCGACAATTCCGTGCGACACGTCCAAACATGTAAGCTGAAGAATATTGTGGGGGGAAGTGAGTAATCAAGAGTTGCGTGGTGCACAAACAAAAGACAAATTGGCGAGATTTGAAAATTGCGTAACTCCAAGTTCGCGTAAGTTAAGGTAGCGTAAGTTGAGATATTACTGTATACTGATTAAAGTATTCAGCAACAATTTTAAGCAGAAATATATGAAAAACTACCTTTTCATCCAATTATATTCATAACATTTCAATCCATAAATTATCAAAATATTTAATACCATTCTTCAACCACTCTAATACTTTATTAGTTAAAAGAGAAATCAATTTTTTAGTTGGACTAACAAAATCTAAGAGGAAAATTAAATAACCTATAATTCCACACAAACTGAAGAATTACGAAATTTTTGGACTCAAGGAAAGCAGGTTTGGTTCATTATATTTATTGAAGTATTTGATTGCTTGATGATCTCTCAAGTGGTTGTATGTTCCTTGGAACCTAGCATAAAATTCCTATTGAGAACATATACAGGAACACTTCTCTTGATGGAAAAAGTAGATTTTTATTTTATATAATTTACAAAGAATATGCATTTCAGGCCTTATGCCCCTCTTCAGTCTTTATTATGTAGAGTATAATGGTAAAACTATAAAAGAAATTACAGAGTATATTTAATAATTAACATATGCATAAAACTCAAAAATTACAAAAATTATCTAAAAAATATAATATAATAGTGACTACNGTTAGGTACAAACATGGTTACTTTTCAACATAATCACTGTGAAGATTGAGGCATTTGTCATATCTGTGGACAAACTTTGCAATCCCCTCTTCATAGATTGTCCACAGATATGACAAATGCCTCAATCTTCACAGTGATTATGTTGAAAAGTAACCATGTTTGTACCTAACTTTTGGTAATAAATTCATTTTGTTATTTACACTTGTCTTTGTTTTATAGACCATAACCAAAGTTAAAAAAAACTGTCTACATATAATCATAGTGACTACTAGAATAAGGCATGCACTTTTCAAAAAAGCCTTAGTAGTGAGCTTATGGTTAGGTAGCTTCCTGTTTCATCTATTGTGCTGTGTATACACTGTTTAAAAATTGATTGTTTAGTTATTTAGGTATTTTTGAAATGCTGGTTAATTGTTATTTGTTTCAATGCCAATGATAAAAAAACATCCAGGTAAGAAATTTTATAAATTTCCAGATGATCTGATAAGAAAAAAAGAATGAGAAGTAAAGATAAAAACTGGAAAGAAAATTAGTTGATACACTTGAATCTGTAGCAAACAAAATTATAAGGACAGTTAATTTTGAATAGTTAGGTAATAATACTCTACAAATGTAAATATATTTTTAATGAACAATTGAATGGAAGGTTATTACATCACACCTAATATTATAACAGACAATCGTTTTAAACTTTTGAAATCTTAACAATTTGTGTTGTTAGTGTTTAAAAGTAAACTGTTAAGATTTATGCCAAGAAATAGTAATCTTTCAGAAGCTGAATTCAAAATATATATGAATTATGAGGTACTGGAAAGTTTCAGAGAAATAGCGACAATAATTAATAATTCTAAAACTGCTGTGGCCAATGTATAGACAAAACAAGAAAATTGGAAAATGGAGAGAATCAGACACGAGAAAAAAAATTAACTGACAGAGATAAACAAAAGATTTTCTTCCTTACAAAATAACAATTAGCAGCTATCTATTAGACAGGTGGCTGCTAATTTACCAAAATCTGTGTCCCATCAGACAATATGGTGATGTTTTTGTGATATCATAAAATACTGAAAAATGAAAGTGATACCTAATTTAATACCTGTTCACAAGCAACAAAGACTTCAATAGGTTAAATCTGTCATAAGCTGAACCAAGGAATGGAAAAAATCTGTTTTCCCGACGAAAAAAGAATTTAGATGGACCAGATGGTTATGAATATTATTGGCCTGATGTGAAAAGAGAAGCCAAAGTTAGAATGAGTAGTCAGTTAGGAAGTAGCAGTGTAATGGTTTAGGATGCTTTTGGATTCAGTAGGAAAACTGATATTGTCATTGTTGATAAAAAAATGGATTCTTCAAAATATCAGGATATGTTAAAAAATAAATTTAATTGCATTTGAACTTTTAATTGGTAAAAGTAATTGAATATTTCAATGAGATAATTAATGAAAACGTAAAAAAAGCATTAAACTAGCTTTCTAGAAATTCAGATCTTAGTTCAACAGAAAATTTATGGATCATAACAACAAAAATACATAGCTTATGGTCAAAACAAGCACTATTATCAAGTAAACCAGTTAAAATTACCAATTAAGGATGCTTCAGAAAATACTGAAGTGAAACAATTGCAAAAATTGATTCAAACTATGCCTGATAGTATGTTTGATGTTATTCAAATGAAAAGAGGTTCAACTAAATATTAAATGATATGAATTTTGCCAAAAATATGGTGGTGTTATAATTATGTTACATTTAAAAATGCAGTTAATTTCAAGAACAATTTAAAACTATTTTAACTATCATCAAACATTAATGACAGTGATTTTTAACATTTTGTTTTCTGTTTATTATTACGAATCTAAAATTTCAAAAGTATATTACAAATTGCAGTCAAATAATTAAAACAAAATTGCTGTCCTCATAATTCTGTTACAAAAACAAAAACAAACAACTGTAAAATCATCAGTTTATACTTATTATTTTAAGCTTGTGTACCTTTCTAAAAGTTCTGCCTTTGTCCGTGTTGTCTTGTCCCCTAATTCATTTAATTTTTTTGGTAATTCAACAACTGTTACATTAAAAGGTAAGAAATTTTAATTAAAACAAACATTAATTAAAAAGTTAAAAATGCCAGGATGAATTAATATATTATAAATTTAATGCAAAGAAGTACCACAAAAGTGTCTTCTTAATTCCTAATGTCCTTTTAAACACCTTGGGAACAAACACTCCTTTGTAAATTAATTTTTATGACTGCTGTAGCCAAGGAATGTTTTTACCATTTTTACATATTGAGGCAGAAAAAATAGCCTATAAAAAAAGGTCGACTCCACTGTAAGGAAAATTTGTTCTCAAGGTGTTTAAAAGGATGCTAGAAAATAAGATACTTTTGTGATACTTCTATGCATTAAAACTTCCCATTCAGTTTCCATACATCAAACTGACACTAGTGCTGCAAGTGACAAGATTTAAACCGTGCATGTCCCATAACTAATTATTAAAAATGTGGGGTAGAACAAGTAAAACTGTAAAAATATTTTTTGGTTAAAATGTAGAAAAAAATTGACTAATAAAGGTAGTAAAAACAAAAACTTTAAAAACCAATAAAAACTGGTTAAAAACCAGCTTTTTAAACAGTTTTTATTGGTTTTAAAGTTTTTGTTTTTACTACCTTTATTAGTCAATTTTTTTCTACATTTTAACCAAAAAATATTTTTACAGTTTTACTTGTTCTACCTCACATTTTTAATAATTACTTATTCCAGTAATCACTATAATTATATTTTTAGTTTTACCAATATACATAATTAAAAATAACCTGAAGATGGGTTAAGTATAGCTTTGTATTTGGTGATTAAAAAACAAAATACTATATTAGCAATAGTGCTGATAGTGGTAAGAATAAAAGCTGCAGCTTTAGTCTTTCACTTCTAAACTCACTGATTTCTAAATGCAAAGTAGCTCATTCTGCACAGAAGTACTATCTGTATAAATCACTCTGGTAAAACATTTTAAAAATTTCTGTCTGCAAATTTCCATTCTTTTTAATAACACTTTCCACTTATCTCTTCAATAATAAAGCATTCTAGAACCTTCATGAAACATCCAGATTCATCCATTCATACATTTTCTCAAACTAAGTCTTTTTCTTTTTTTTTAATCTGGTAACATAAAATCTAAAGAATATTAATAAATTAATTTGTTGAGTTGCATCTATTTTTTTTTTTTGTGTGCTTTTTACTTTTCTTTAATTCATTTCAAATGGGGGTAAACTACATTGATAAACTCAAACACCTATGCACAGTTTTGATGTAATTTTTATAATTAAGAATTTTTTATACTGTATTGTCTGTAGTCTTTTCTGACTTCCTTTTCTTTATATATAGCCCTGCTTATTCAACAATTTCATACAAATAATTAATTCAGATGATCAAGAGTGCATTGTATATGGATATGATAAAGCTGATGATGTTTAAAACTTAGTATTATCTTGTAAATGATGATACTAAATTTTGCTTATTTTAGCAATGGAATATTTCAAATATTAAGTTAATAAATTAAATTATTCTAATTTTTTCTTGGGATAAATCTATAAAATTGTTTTTGTAGATAATGAATTATGATCTGAGAAATGATTTATCAAATTAATAAATTATTTACTTTTAAGGTAAACTTAACTTTAACTTCTAAAACAGCTATAAGAAATTTTTTGAAACATTTTATCCATTTGTCTTTTACTACAAATTACAAAAATTTTTATAAACCTGTAGCAGCTTATATAAAATGTATCTATATTTATCAATAATTAAGTGACTTTTATATTATAATTAGATAATTTGTAAGCTGATGAGGAGTACAAGGGGCTCATCAGCTTACAAACACATAATTATGTGTGTGCTAAGTTGGTTCTATGTGTTTGTAAGCTGATGAGGGGTCCTTGTACCCAAAATGCATCCTTTCCTAAATTTGAAGGTGATTGATTATTAGAGACTAAATTTTCTTGTAAAAGATCTGGTCTATTTTTTGATCAGCCTTGGTGTAATTAGCCCTCAAAATTGTTAAAATCCTATTTATTAGGCTATCTAACTATCTAAATTAAAGTTGTAGGCTAAAAGCATCATTTGGACCATTTATTTTGAAAGTGGTGTAAGTCCATTTTCTACATCTAAGCACTTGGGCTGTACATAAATTACATGTGCATTTTTCTTGAAATTTTTACTTCCACCTCTTGTCCCAGTTTTTGTAACCGCTTTCCCTCTATGGATGTCCAACATAACTATCCCCGTTAAAACCTTCATCATTATGAATGATAGATACCATAAGTAGAAATGAAACATACAAGAAACTTTGAAATAAATATAATAAAATGCATACTGTATAAAATTTAATGAAATAAATGGATGTCCACTAATACTCAACCCCCCTTGTTTGAGTTGTCTTAACCCCCTCCCCCGTTTCAGTGTGGACATCATTTAAAGACATCCCCTTACAACAAAGGAGTAAAACTATAATTATTACCAACAAATGTACAATTTGATGGAATGAAAAAAAAATCCATGTAATGAATCTAAATGAAAAACAGTGTCTAATGGTAAGTTCATAATAAACTTATCATAAAATAGTTTAACAATAAGTAAATATTTTAATGTTCAGAATAAACAATACTATTTTATTTCTTGTTATTATATATGAACAAAATCAGAATAAAACACAATGTGTTTCAAGTGAAATTGAGTTTTATATAATAGAAATTTAATGAATTTTACAGTTCAATAATTATGAAAGTGGTGTAAGTCCATTTATGGCCCAGAAAGAATATATTAGTTTAGTTAAATTCACATAGAAGTCTTTATGCAATGAACTTACATATTTCTAATGTCATAGAAACATTGTCAAACTTAGTACACTTTATTTATATTTTTGAATCAAGTAAAATGCAAATGTTTAAATATCTTGAAAGAAGAAAAAATGGACTTACACCCTTTTCAAAATAAACGGTCCATTTATTATTATTAAAATTTCTTGTTAATAGATAAACCTAAAAAGACACATAAAAATGCATTTTAAAAAGATATTTGCCTCTCAGGTACCTGTTTCCCTGAATATGTTTTTAGATCAACTTTATATTGCTTTTTCTCGGAGTAAAAACTTTTTAGAAAACTCAAATGCCCATGAGCTATATACATCATAAATCAACAAGAGAAAATAATTCCTGATTTTAACTCCCGATGACAAATATTTGTTCCAAGAAAATAATATGAACCATATTTTATTTACATTCAAGAAGTTTCTTTAATAAGTGTATTATTAGAATTAAACTTTATACCTCCACAATTACATTATACAGGGTGTTTCAAAAAGAATCATCCGACTTAAAAAAAAAATCATAATTATTCGACTTTTAATCCATTTTGATCAAACAACGTACTGTTAGAGAAAGGAAATTCTAGAGTTTGTGTGCAATTTCTTGGGAAAAGGTGTACAGTCCCTTTCTCTTCTTAAAGAACACTGTTACGGAAATCAAGTATCTTGATATGCTTGAAAACTGGCTTTTCCCACAGTTAAAGACCAATTCGGATAACTTCGTTTTCCAGCAGGACAGGGCACCAATAGGATAGGCCAACACCACATTGGAGCCTGGAAGTTTGGAAATTTTTGAATACTCAAACGGACGCCGAATCATTAGGTCCCCAACGACGGAGCGGCATACGGGACCTAATGATTCAGCTCGATATAACTGGCCTCCTAGGTCACCAGACCTCACCGTTTGCAATTTTTTCATGTGCGAGTTTATAAAAAAACCCCGTTTATGCACGCCTCTTTCAGCTACAGTGGTCAAACTACAAAACTGCATAACAGCAGTAAATCCAAACATGCTGGCAAAAGTTTGGGATGAATTTCACCACCGTTTGGACATATGCCACGCATCCAAAAGGGGGCATATCAAGCACCTATAATTTGGCATCTAAAAAACTTCACGATTAGCCATGTAATATAAAATTAATCTTAAGTGTGGATCTTCATTACTTTTCATAGTATAATCATTTTAAATTGAACGATTCTTTTTGTAACATCCCGTATTAGGAGCACAACACCAGGCGACCATCTTGTATATTGGTCTAATTTGAAATTATGAAAAAAAAAAACCTTATATAATAGCTGTAACTACATTTTTGCAAAAATATTTCAAGCAATAAAAATTAAAATTTGATAATACAACAGCATTTTCAAATTATAACCGTCAGGTAGGATTACTGTAAAATTTTGTGAAATTACCAATTCAGGTTTGATTTCATAACATCATTGTGTTACATCATTTCTAAATAAACATAAATAAAATAGAATATAGTAGATTTTATATTATGTAATATTCAAAATTGATTATATAGATTTATTGCTGTAATAAATAATTACATAGCAATGCCAATATTTCAAGGTTTTATATTTTATTAGATTATTATTCTAAATTTCATGGCAATCAGAATACACATAAAGTTTATTTCCTTTTAAAACAGAAATTCTGTGATAAAAACTGAAAAAAATTAACATTTTCAACAAAAATTATTGTTATTAAGATACAATTAAAAACTATTTTCAGATTCATTTTTATGAGTTAACTTCTATAATATATGTTACAAGAATATTTAATTTTATCATAGAATGTAAATTACCTACTACTTATCTCACTTTCCTGCAGAACTCACGTGCTACAAAACACCATACCCCTCTCTAAAACACGAATCACTTCCATGCGATCCCTACCTTTTAAAATTCGACGATTTTAATCTCGATTATTTTTGTTCCCGCAAAATATTTTAAAATTGTAATTATAATATTGCAAATTTTAAAAATGTATTAAAAATAATATTTAAATATTATAATTATAAATATTTTATTTTCTATTTTATTTTTCGACTAAACTAAATTTCGGTTGGAATTATTCGTCAATATGTATTGATTGAAAAAAAAAAATAAAAAATTAATTATTTTAAAAGTTTTAAATAACAAAAATTATA